>NC_051039.1:451887-481887 GCF_904848185.1 Acanthopagrus latus | reverse complement strand
GACGGTAGTGGGATCACTCAAATAAATAAAGATTAACAGTTGTGGGAGAAGAAATGCATCAGTAAATTTCAGGAAAATCTGTTAAGTTAGTTCTGGTTAAAGAAACAGGCATTTAAAGAGTGAGTGCGCTGATGATGCTGACTGGAGATCGTCACTGTGGGTCATTCAGTGTGTCTGTATAGTTCCATCCATCCATCCATTGTCTGTAACCACTTTATCCTTTTTAAGGTGTCGCGGAGGTTTTTGCTGGAGTCAATCCCAGCTGTGTCTGGGTGAGGGCAGGGTACATCCTGGACAATTCACCAGCTCATCGCAGGGCCCTCTGTATAGTTCAACAAATCAATATGCATAATAATATACATCACAGTTATGCTCTAAAATATGCAGAAATACGTGTCATGTGTCGCTTTTAGTGGCAGGAAAGCTGATTATATTCTACAGTCAGTCAAAGTCCACTAACTAAAATACTAATAATACTAATACAGTTGCTGCATTTTCTCTAAATTGTTGATCAGTTTTGGGAGACAAACTGTCCGTCAGCTTCAGGCTGCTTCCTGTCATGTGAACTGACTGACTTGTTTTAACACTATGCGTCGTGTTCAGACTCTAATTTGTGTCAAAGAGTTAAGTGACTTAGCCCGATTCCACCAGACAGGGAGTCAAACAGTGGACCGGCATTGTGCATCCAGGCAATTTAAAAGTAAAACACCCTGTGCAGACTTGGGATGTAACACACAACAAACAACATTAACAATTAACACACCTAAAACAGACCAATAATGAAACAATTAAACCACGTAGTCAAGGAGGAAGGCAGGCATGACGCTCCACCTCTGACATGCTTCCAGTTGGATACTGTGTGTTGTTTAATATTTGTGTTTTAACCTGTAAAGCAGCTTTGTGTACCTGAAAAGCGCTATACAAAATAAATGTAATATTATCATGATGAAGGAACAAAACAGCGTTTCACACGTCAGGTAACAGAGATATGTACAGTGGAGACAAGGCGTTGGTTTGCCTCTGAAAGCTTGGTTCTTGCAGTAAACAATGAAGATATTAAAGCAGAAAAATACTGTTTGTTTAATGAAGATACATTTTTGAGCCCGCTATGACATTTAACAAGTGCAATTATTAAAGAATTTATTGCATTTAAAATGGCAAAAGGAAATGTCATTAATTCAATTATTCCCTGAAAGGACTGGTGAATTAAACATTAGCATGCTATTTATACCCGTAAAGATCAGCAGTTGTGTTAACTGCTGGGGAGAAACGTGGCTCATTAAGGCTACAGGGGAGAGTCTTGCAGCTGCCTCAAGCATTTTTTTCCTGATGCAAGAGGTTAGCACTCCCACACTTGACTTCAAAGCCAGAAAGATGGAATGGAGATGGCTTTCAGCATAGATTAGCATACACCTCCACTTTCCAGCAGCTGTTAGTTTAAACGCTCCACACTGGGATGGGATGTGTCTCAGGAGATGGCTTTTCCATCTGAATAACTACAGCTGCTTAAGTATCTAATGAGACAAATACATCCGATAATATAGCTGCTGTTTCTTTTGATATTAACTAGAATGAAAAAAAAAAATGTTCCTTCTGATTGTCAGTATCAGACAGAAAACATATGAACTCATCTAAAATGTGCAACCTAAGCTCTGATGCAGCATCCTCTCACACACTGTCCTGCCCACAACACAGTCTGATTGGTAACAAGCCACAATTAAAAGCCAATGAACAATACAATTATCTGAATCTGCAAAGTAACTAGTAAATAAAGTTCTGAAATACATTTATAGGAGGGGAAGTATTAAGAAGCAGAGAGTGGGAATACTCAAGCATAGCATCTGAAAATTGCACTTGAGAACAGTGCGTGAGTAAATTGTACTTTTGGGTTTATTTCATCACTGGTTGTTCGAAATTTAGACACAAAGATTTATATTTTTCACCACAAATCAATATCGGTCCCAAATATCAGTTTTCAGTCTCAACTATGTGAAAAAATGTGTGTGGGAGACTTCTACAGAGAACACAGGGACACTGAGGAATTCTGCCAGAACCAGAACCCAAATCCAGGATAAAGAGTTTCAGTGAATGTGGTGTTGAAGGTGTGGAGGTGGATCAGTGAGTCAGAGACTCTGTAGAAGGACAGAGTGCCAGCAGGACAGTCCACATACACTGCTACTCTGTTAGAGTCCGAGGAGAAGAAGGAGACGAAGGACGAGTACGATGGAGAAGAGGAGGAGGGGGAAGAAGGAATGTCTGTTTTTCTGTCATTGTGATAGACAGAGTAACCATCTAAATCAGAGCAGAAGAGACTCCAGGACTGATTATTCTCTCCAAACACACAGTCATTTCTGTCTCCTCTCCTGCTGATTCCTCTGTAACTCACTGATATATGAACCATTCCTCTCCACTCGACCTCCCAGTAACAGCGACCAGTCAGACCATTTCTACACAGCAGCTGGAGCAGGTTGGAGTCAAACCTCTCTGGATGATCAGGATATGGCTGCTCCTCCTCCACTACTGTCACCTTCCTGTTGTTGTCAGACAGTCTGAGGTTTCTGTTTACTGTGTTTGTGTCCACTGTGAGTTCACAGACATCTGATGGAGAGAACAAGACACAATACAGCAGCAGTTTATCATCTAACACAGCTGATGGTTTATTTAAACAGACTGTTGTAGAGGGGTCAGAGAACAAGTCTTCATCAATGATAGAGTTCGTCGAAAAGCTGTTGAAACATGGCTTGTCTCTAGCGGAAGATGTGGCTCTCCAGATTGAACGGGCGCACCCCCGAGATCCATCATCATTAAGTTTCTGAGCGACAAGACGAAAGAGGAGATCTTACGATCAGCGTGGCAGAAAATGGGCTTTATGTGGAAAAATATACAAATCAACCTGGACAATGACTACGCACCGAGTGTGTTGAAGAAAGGCAGCAGTACATAGAAGCAAAGAGGGTTCTGAAGGAAAAGGGAATCCGCTTTCAGACACCCTTCCCGGCCAGACTTCGGGTTTTTTACGCGGATGGGACACGCACCTACAACACGGTCGAGGAAGCAACGAAGGAAAAGGCAGAGAAGGGGCTGCAGGTCACAGTGCTTAAACCACCCGAGACGCTGCTGGACCAGATCCGGAGGTTGTCACAGTCGGTGAGCGGCAGATGAGGACGAACACAGACTCACACACACAGAGGGTCAACGTTCAAAGACAAGCTGCAGAGATTCAGCTGGGACCCGGAGCAGAGAGCTCAGGACACGACTGAGTAGAGCATGTCCACACAAGTATTGTTTAAAAGGAGTTTGATTACAGATTTGGATTTTGGACATCTTTGAATGAATCCCTGGGCATCGCTCAGCTGTTTCTGGAGCTCCTCACTTACAGTGTTGTATGATGAGTGAGTGCAGACTCTGAAAGATGATGTAAAACCTCTCCTCCATGGGAAGAATGTTCAAAGCAGTAAGCTACCTATTTTGATGTTTTAGGTTTAGGTACTATTATCACAAACTAGTATAAAGTATAAAGGTGGGAGAGGGTAGATTCTACTGAAAGGGTCCTTTTCTCTTGGGAATATTTCTGTGCAAAATTTCTTTTTCTTTTAATATTATTATCATTATTTCATTTAGTCATTAAAGCCTTATTAAGGATGATCAATATGTCAGGGGGTATATTTTCCTTTTGGTATCAGAAATTGAACACACAAAACTGAGAAGAGGAGGCTTCAAACATGTATTTCACTCCTCCTATAAATCAGGACATAGAAGAGGGTCTGCCATCCTTATTTCAAATCAAGTCAAATATGAACATGAGACTAAAGATAAAGAAGGCCGATATGTAATGATAACGGGGAGGATTGAAGGGCTGATGGTAACTTTCTTTAGCATATATGCGCCTCCGGGGAGTGATTGGACCTTTTATAAAAAAATATTTGATATGATGTCTGCTGATGCTCACGGTGTGCTCATATGTGGAGGAGATATGAATATCAGATTATCAAAAATGGAATCCTCTACCTCTAATTTAGGACATAGTAAACCCATGATTAATAAGATAAACTCTATAATGAAAGAAATCGGTATAGTAGATGTTTGGAGGGAATTTAATCTGACAGGCTGTGACTACACTTATTTCTCTGCCCCTCAGTCTACTTACTCTTACTAAGGATTGACTATTTTTTTGCATTTAAGAGAGAACAATTTAGAATTCAGTCATGTGATATTGGAACAATTGATGTGTCTGACCATGCACCAATAATAATAACACTTAATATTGGTGACAATCAAAAATCTACATTATGGAAATTGAACTCAAGTTTATTGAACAATCCTCAGGTGAAAGGAGAGTTAGAAAAGGCAATAGATACCTATTTTAAAGAAAATATCAATGGAGAAGTGTCTCCTCCTATGGTGTGGGATGCATTTAAAGCAGTCCTGAGGAGGAAAGTAATTTCCATTTCCTCATCACTAAAAAATGAAGACAGGAGAGGCTTAACTCTCTATACACCAAACTCAGAGAATTACAAAAAGATCATAAAGTTAGACCCGGGACAAACAAACTATCCATTAAAGAACTACAAAAAGGCAGGGGGCAAGGCAATGAAACTGCTGTCATATAAACTGAGGAAACAACAGGCAGACGCCACTATTAATAAGATAAGATGCCCTCATACTAAGCAAATACACCATAGAGTGGACCAAATTCAACAAAGTCTTGAAAATTATTATAAGGAATTATATTCACAACAAAAGCTAGACAACGAAGATGAGATGAGGAGGTTTCTTGAATCTCTGAATCTTCCCATAATCACACAAGAACAAAATAAAGCTCTGATTGCGGATATCACTGAAATAGATGTAAATACAGCAATAGCAAGACTCAAACCACATAAGAGTCCAGGTTCAGACGGCTTCACAGCCGAATGGAACAAGTCATTCAAGGAACAGTTAGTTCCAAAACTGTGCCAGATATATAACAGAGCTCTCAAAAAGGGAGAAATTCCCCCCTCATGGAAGCAAGCTATAATTTCAGTGATACCAAAGGAAGGAAAAGACTCATTAGATTGTAAACAATTTCGACCCATCTCAGTGTTAAATCTTGATTATAAAATCTATATGTCAATATTAGCTAGGAGAATCGAAAGACTTTTGCCATCTCTTATCCATTTGGACCAGACTGGATTTATCCATGGGAGACAGACCCAAGATAGCTTGAGGAGGACGTTACATATTACAGTATATAGCATATCCAGCAGAATAAGACACAAGCTATGTTAATGAGATTGGATGCCGAGAAGGCGTTTGATTCAGTAAGGTGGACTTTTCTGTATAATGTGATGTATAAATTTGGTTTTCATCAAACTCTTATTGAGGCTTTCAAAGCTGTATGTAATAATCCAAGAGCAAGAATTAAAATAAATGGCAGTCTCTCAGATTCTTTTATCTTGGAGCGTTCTTGTAGGCAGGGTTGCCCTTGTTTGTTTTGCCCTCTTTATAGAACCTCTCAGTCAATATATTAGGCAAAACAAGTAAATCGAGGGTATAAATATAGCAGGACAGGAACACAAAATATCTTTGTTCACGGATGACGTGTTAATTTTTTTGTCACAACCATCCACATCCTTGCCAGTTTTAATGTCCTCGATGGATATGTTTGGTAAATTATCAGGCTATAAGATAAATATTCAGAAAACCCAGGTTTTGACCTTTAATTTTAACCCACCATATGATTTGGTGACTAAATACAACCTGAGCTGTAACAAGAAATCAATGAAGTATCTGGGAATTAATCTTACCCAAGACATTTCAAAATTATTTGAAGCTAACTACATTCCTCTCAATCATAGAATTAAATCGGACATCTCTAGATGGAATCACCTACCTTTTCTCAGTCTAACTTCAAGGAGTGAATTGGTCAAAATGGTGATTTTGCCTCGCCTGTTGTATCTTTTCCTTTCGTTGCCAATTGAAGTAAGTGATCGACAGTTCATGCAGTGGCATAAATCAATTTCTAGATATATCTGGATGGGTAAAAAACCAAGGATAAAATTTAAAGTAATGCAACTATCAAAAGACAAAGGAGGAATGGCACTGCCAAATTTAAAAGATTACTACTATTTGGCTCAGATAAGAACCTTGGGGTATCTGTGTGACCCGCAGTTCAAGGCCATGTGAAAGGAAATAGAAGAGGAAGGATCTGTGGGTCCACCTATACAGGCAGCCATGGCAGACAAAAAACTTTCAGACAGTCTTACAAATAAGAATAACCCCTGGATAAAAACAACACTAAAAATCTGGCACAAAGTAGTTAGGAAATACAATTTAAAGGGTGCAGAAAACATATTACATTGGATAGACAGTAGCTTTAAAATATGGATGGAGAAGGGCCTCACGGCGTACTGCTGCATCATACATAATAGGTCGGTGAAGAGTTTTGACAATCTCAAAAGGGAATATGGTTTAGAGAAGCAGGATTTTTTCAGATATCTCCAAGTAAGGCACCGATTAAATACAATTTTGACAGAGAACTTCAGAAGTCATATCCTGAAGATCTTTGTTTCAATCTATGAGTCTGGGAGTGGAAAGAGACTAATATCTAAATTATACAAAGCTTCCAAGATTCCTTGAATTTGAACACCCTACACGTTAAAGGTAGATGGGAAAGGGAGGGAGATTGGGCAATACCTGAGGATGAATGGGAAAATATTTGTCAATTACAATGGAAGACCACAACTTCACACATCTGGCGGGACTTTAGATGGAAAAATATTATTAGATTTTTTTTAACGCCTGCTCAGAAGAGACATCAAGGCAGTGGAACAAATTGTTGGAGGATGTGTGGTTCAGATAAGCCCAACCATTATCACCTATTTTGGGATTGTCCGAAACTTATGTCTTACTGGCATGATATTCATGACTGTCTGGAATACATATTTCAAATTACAATACAATTTGATATCAGCTCAATGTATTTTGGTACCATGGTATTCCATACCCAATCAGTAGCAGACAAATATCTAATGAAGATATTACTGATTGGAGCAAAGAAAGCTATAACAAGGAAATGGATACAATCCAACGCACGACACTGGAAGATTGGCAAGGAACTGTGCAGGAAATCTACATCATCGAGAGACTGACATTCGCTTTAAAACTACGATCAGAGAAATTTAAGAGATGGTGGTCAAACTGGATCAGATACATAAGATCACGGAGACGTGAATTACTCTAATTACCTTGATTACATGTCTTGAAGTACCAGACTATCAGGACAGCTGAAAATTGCTGGCAGTAGATCTTGATGAGAAAATGAGGAAGTGTGACATCCATTGTTCAAACGTTCTTATTTTACACATTGTAAAATAAAATAAAATGAAAGGGAGAGTAAAGGGAGTGAGCATAGAGAATATATATTTTTGTAATTACATATTTTTTGTCTTGCTTGGTGTGTATGTAATGGTGCTGAAATGATTTTGTATTTTCCTCCCTGATAAAAATAAAATTATAAAAAAATAAAAAGTAGTAGTATTTGTACACAAGTAGTTGTGTTTTCCTTTTTGACAGAGATTGAGGTCAGTGAAATAAGAATTTGCAGCTTTCAGAATATACATATTTATAGTATACGTGTGTGTGTATATATATACATGACTGAATGTGATTAATTTATATGATATATATGACTGAATGTGATTAATTTTCCTCCTAATAAAGGATTAATCAATTTAATATGCAATGGAGGTGATGCAAAGTGCGTAACATTTCTTCCTATGTGTGGTGAGAACGCAAGATTTTTAATTCAGAACTTTACAATGACTGGACAGTTGATGCAGATACACAAGCCGAACACATGTGCTGCTTTGTTTTCATCAATCAAAGTGAACACACACTTACACTTCCTCAGACCAGGTTTCAGCCTCTGCTCTCCACCATGTTCCACCCTGGAGGAAGAAGCAAAGTCAGAATGATCCTTCAGAGGCTTCCTCATCAATGATCTTCATAGAGCTTCACTCAGATCACCATTAAGACAAAAAGCTAGAGCAGAAACACTTGGGAAGGGAAGTATCGATATTTCTGTATTGATCCACACACCACACTGGGTCTTTCCAGTACCACAACCATAAATACAAAAATAATACAAGCAAGATGGAGAGCTCACAGTCAGTCACCCTGATATCTATCATTCCAAGGAAATGCTAAGTACATTTCTTATCCTAGTCTACACAATTCATTGTTGTAATAATCCATATAATGGCTTCTTACTAAATTTATAGCTGCATCCCTTTTATGTTACTTTGCCTATGTTGAAGCACGTTTGAATGTTTGAAATGCACCATTGCCACCACTGCTATTGTTGATCATTTAAAAAACATAAATCACAAATTTAAATGGTGTGAAAGATGTAGTCCAGTCTCAGAAACAACCATGTCTGTTGTACCTGAGAGTGTCCAGTTGCCACTGTGGATGCTCGATTCCAGCAGACAAGGACTATCCTAAAGCACAAACTACACAAATTATTACATCTGAACAATCTCTTGTATACCTGAGAGTGTCTAGTTTACAGTGTTGATCCTCCAGCTCAGCCGACAGCTGCTTCACTCCTGAGTCTCCTGGATGATTGTAGCTCAGGTCCAGCTCTCTCAGATGGGAGGGGTTACGACTCAGAGCTGAGGCCAAAGATTTACAGCCTTTCTCTGTAATCCGACAGCCTGACAGCCTTCAGACACACAGAATATTTAATTTGATTTAATAGTCTTACATGTCAATGGGAATTAACTGGTCACATGCCAGTGATATATTTTACAATCAGTCCACTGCTTTGAAACTATTGTTGACACTTTATAGTGAGTAAACCCAGTTAAACCATAACTCATCATCAAAGTATAATGACTTAAATCTGCATCAACATTTGTGTAACCCCTCAGGGATAGTACAAGATGTCAAATTAATTCCTCATGAAGTTGATTTTGCAGATGTCTCTATTTAAATACTCATCAGTTAAACAGACGCTGAATGCTGACCTGAGAGTCTCCAGTTTACAATGTGGCTTTTCCAGTTCAACACACAGCAGCTTCACTCCTGAATCCTGCAGGTCATTGCTACTCAGGTCCAGTTCTCTCAGACTAGAGGACTGGGAGCTGAGAACTGAGGAGAGAGCTTCACAGCTTTTCTCTGACAGATTACAGCCCCTTACCCTTAAAAATATGTACAGTGCAAATGTGAAAAAACATTGTCCTTTATATTTGATTTAACTTACACTTACATTTTGGTATGCAGTTTTCATAGGAGTATGATAAATGATACAAATTGGATACTGTGACAGTTATGTTTCATCCTTTACAGATTTTTCAATCCTGACCTGAGATTTTCCAGTTTACAGTGTGGACTCTCCAATCCAAGAGACAGCGGCTTCACTCCTGAATCCTGCAGGTCATTGTCTCTCAGGTCCAGCTCTCTTAGACTAGAGGACTGGGAGCTTAGAACTGAGGACAGAGCTTCGCAGCTTCTCTCTGACAGATTACAGCCACTCAGCCTGAAGGAGAGTTAGTGATGAATACAAACACCAATACTGGTTAATGAAAAGGGTAAACACTTTTGATCTTTCTTTAAATCATGTAAAAAGAATAAATAAATAAAGTTTAAAAATCCGATTTATACTGTTGCTCTTATTGAGTTAGTGAGTGGGCATCAAAGCATCAAGGATGATGATCCAGGTGAAGAAAGGACTCTTAGACAATCAGTGTCTTTCACTGTATATATTACTGTAAACAGAAGCCCTTCACATGACTTAAAATCTCAGAGGTCTAATTCTTGTACCATTGATTAATTATCCTTAAAAACAATTATTTTAACAACAGAAAAACATCTTAAAGCAGTATACTGTAGAATATTATATTGAAATGTCTTTATAATTTTGTTCTACTTCCAAAAAAATAATCTGATCCAAAATCTAGGCAACCTTGTTACTATCAGCTACATCACTAAAAATCATAGCCCATAAACATAAATGATTTATTTATCTTTGTCCAACTGGTTAGACTTTATGTTACTTTTCCAATGCTGGGGCACCAGAGTTTGAATGCTTGAAATGTTCTAGTTACATATTTTTTTTATCCACCAAGGGGTTGAGTATTTCACCTTTATCACTTTGCCTGACTCATGTTAACTATCCTAAAGCACAAACTACACAAATTATTATGTCTGAACAATCTTGTCTTGTATACATGAGAGTGTCTAGTTTCCAGTGTGGATCCTTCAGCTCAGCTGACAGCTCCATCACTCCTGAGTCCCCTGGATGATTGTAGCTCAGGTCCAGCTTTCTCAGATGGGAGGGGTTGGATCTCAGAGCTGAAGTCAAAGAAGTACAACCTTCCTCTGTGATCAGACAGCCTGACAGCCTGACAGAAACACAGAGAGCGAGAGTGAGAGAGAATAACTTTTCATTTGTTTTCGTCTAATCTTTCCTTATTTGTGAGAATTCACAAATTAAATTTAGCTAAACGTTACATTTTCTAATCATTCACCGGGCTTTGCATTTTTAAGTAACACCAAATAACACCAGAACACCTCATCAATAAATTCTTTCAACATGAAAATATGAATAATTTGATTTTGATCACACAGGAGCATACCAGGCTGTATAACACATTGGGAATGTTTTGACATATCTGACTCTTAAGCTGCTAGATGTTCCGCTTTAGTTTTAAGCTAGTCTCTGGCTGTGTCTGTTTGCTACTGGGTAGGCAGTGTACAGTCGATTTCTAAAAGCCTGTTTGATGAAACAGCTGCCAGCTCCTGCTAAAGAGGATGTTGATGAAAGCAGGGAGACTGGATCATTACTGTGAAATTGTAGGTCCAAGAACAAAAAACAGTTCATAGAACCAAGAGGCAGAGCAAAGTCATTTGTCAAATCCCTTTGGGTTTGTCACTATGAGCAACACATTTTAGATTACACATGGTCACTTGATCCATTGTAAATGTACAGTATGCATACTGATTAGGACAGCTTAAATGATTCCTGGTTGGTGGCTATGCTGCATGATTTACATAAAAAATAACCATTTTCAACACACATCAAACTTTATGTCTAGCAACATTTAAGTGGTCATCTGTTATACTGAATCCTGACCTGAGCGTCTTCAGTTTACAGTGTGGACTCTTCATTCCAAAAGACAGCAGCTTCACTCCTGAATTCTGCAGGTTGTTATCACTCAGGTCCAGCTCTCTCAGACTAGAGAACTGGGAGCTAAGAACTGAGGACAGAGCTTTGCAGCTTCCCTCTGACAGATTGCAGCCACTCAGCCTTAAAAAAGGAACGGTTCATATGTGAAAACATTGCTCTCTATATTTTAGTAGAATTATATTTTTGTACTGTCAACTGACAGCACCACTTGAAAGTTAGTTTTCATCATTTACAGTTGTATCTATTCTAACCTGAGAGTCTCCAGTGCACATTGTGGACTCGCCAGTGAGGCAGCGAGCAGCTTCACTCCTGAATCCTTCAGGTCATTGTTATTCAGGTCGAGCTCTCTCAGATTAGAGGACGGGGAGCTGAGAAGTGAGGACAGAGCTTCACAGCTTCTCTCTGACAGATTACAGCTACTCAGCCTGAAGGAGAGTTAGCGTCAAAAACAAACATTGTTAACGTTGCTGTGGTGAATATGAATATTCATGAAGATAAGATTTTCAGGTGATTATGGTATGTCATTGAGTACAACACTGGGAACTAACAGCAGTTGATGACATTTTCATAAATTATAGTCTCATTTATAGGAAGTTTAATACAAAGTGATGGAAAGGAGGCCCCAACTGAATCTCAAACCTTAGAGGAACAATGCAGATCTGTGGACCATCCTGGTTATTGAACAGTTGACCAGCTCGTCACCTTTGCTGACTTTTTGGGGGAGGTTATGGGAATTTGCCTAATGAGTCAGTGTTTGCCAACCTGGAGTAGGCCTACCACCTACCATCTGGACTACTTGGCTTTGCCTGCTTCCACCACTACCCAACCCCGAATGAGGATAAAAAGAAGGATGAATTTTGATTTAACAGAACTTTTTTTTTCATGGCTGTGTCAACCTGAAGAGGAACAATGAAACTAATAAAAGAATGCATTTTTTTTTTCAAGTTGTCAAGTAATAAAATCTTTTCCCGGGACTTACATTTAGTAAGCAATAAACTAGTTGAGAACAACCCCGCACATGTAATAAACATAGTTTCTGCAGTTATCGGTTCACTTACAGAGCTTTCTTGGAGGCTTTGACCACTGGCAACAGCCTCAGAAGAACCTCCTCTGAAGCAGAGTATTTCTTCAGGTCAAACACGTCCAGATCTTCCTTTGATGACAGTAGGATGAAGACCAGAGCTGACCACTGAGCAGGAGACAGTTCATCTAGGGAGAGACTTCCTGATCTCAGGTACTGTTGGATCTCCTCCACTAGAGAACCAGCATTCAGTTCGTTCAGACAGTGGAACAGATTGATGCTTTTCTCTGGAGACAGATTCTCACTGATCTTCTTCTTGATGTACTCAGCTGTTTCCTGATTGGTATCTGAGCTTCTCTTCTTTTCCAGGAGGCCTTGAGGGAGAGTCTGACTGGTCTGTAGTGAAAGACCCAGCAGGAAGCGGAGGAACAAGTCCAGGTGTCCATTTGGACTCTGTAAGGCCTTGTCAATAGCAAACCTGTGGACATTTGTCACAGACGTTTTGCTGAAAAACATTCTTACCCATTCGACTAAGGGTTGAGATAGTTCAGACATCACATTCTTGTTTTTGTTAATGAGCGACATCTCAACATACAAAGCTGCTAAAAACTCCTGAACACTGAGATGGACAAAGCTAAACATCTTAACTTCATCATTCTTCCTCCCACGTTCTTCTTTAAAGATCTCTGTGAACACTCCTGAGAACACTGAGGTTCCATCCACATCAATGCCACTCTCTTTTAGATCTCTTTCATAAAAGATCAGGTTGCCCTTTTCTAGCTGGTGGAAAGCCAGTTTTGCTAATGACTCAATGTACTGAATGCACATGTTTTGGTCAAACTTTTCTGGGCCATACTTCTTTTTTGTTTGACGAATCTGAAACACCAGGAACTCTGCATACATCTGAGTCAGGGTCTTGGGCAGCTCTCCTCCCTCTCTGGTCTTCAACACATCCTCCAGAACTGTAGCAGTGATCCAGCAGAAGACTGGGATGTGGCACATGATGTGGAGGCTTCGTGATGTCTTGATGTGGGAGATGATTCTGCTGGCCTGCTCCTCATCTCTGAATCTCTTCCTGAAGTACTCCTCCTTCTGTGGGTCAGTGAACCCTCTGACCTCTGTCACCACGTCAACAAAATCAGAATGAATCTGATTGGCTGCTGCAGGTCGTGTGGTTATCCAGAGGCGAGCAGAGGGAAGCAGATTTCTCTTGATGAGGTTTGACAGCAGCACATCCACTGAGGTGGACTGTGTCACATCAAAGTCTGTGTCCTGGATTTCATCAGTTGAACAGTTCAGTTGAAGGCGGCTCTCATCCAGTCCATCCAAAACAAACACCAGTTTGAATTTACTTTTGTCATAGTTGGTGTTTCCTGATGACTGCAGAGTCGTAAAGATGTGATTAAGAGCCTCTTCCTTGATGTCTTTCATCTCCCTAATACAGTTATGAATGAGCTCTGTCAAACGTAACTTTTTACCCTTCCATGAATTCAGCTGGCGGAAGGTGAAGGGGAATATGAGATGCACATCTTGATTGAGTTCTTTGTTAGCCCAGTCCAACACAAACTTGTGCACAATGAACGTTTTTCCAATTCCTGCGATTCCGCTGGTCAGTACTGTTCTTATGGGTTTATATCTGTCAGAGGGGGGTTTGAACATGTCACTGGGTTTAATTGGCTTCTCTGTTTCTGTTGGCTTCCCCTCAATCTGAATGACCTCATGCTGTTTCTTGGTGTTTGCATCATTCCCAGTTGTGACATACAGCTCTGTGTAGATATCAGCTAGATGCTGCTCATCTTTCTTCTTCATCCAAGCTTCTTGTGCACACATAAACTTGTCCTGAAAGTGCACTTGAATCCTTTGTTGGTAATATGAGATGGGTTGTGGCTCTGGTACTGGAACCATCACATCTGTTTTGAATGTAATATTTAAATGTTAGAATGCTGATGATGTAGAGGTGCATGAGCAGTATGTAATGCTCTTTTGCCAAGGTATCGTCTTCCAAAGAATAATAAACAACAGATATTTTTCTTTAAAAACAAAAGTGTCGCCAGTTTCACTGTTTTGCTGCTCAATAAATCACATTTGACACAATGAGTAATTTTAAAGCAGAGCAGTGCTTTAAAGTTAGGCTTTAATCAGCTTATTCACCCTTAGTGGCTCACTCATCATCTGCTCGGCTACCAGCTGACCTGTAACTTCCAATCATATTCATGCTGGTCATAAAATGGTTATACAGACACAAAAACAATGTGGGCTGGAAAACAATAAGAAGGCTGTTTGAATTAGCAGTGATGTTGTAATTGTTTTTTGCCATGCACAGTACACATATTTCCCTCTTACAACTGCAGCGTTTAGCAGTTGTGGTACATTAAACAGCTTTTTGGCATTGTAAATCTCACAAATATATCTAAAATAAACTCGTTTTAGTTAAACTTAGAAGTTGCTTTTGTCAGCTGTTTTCAGTTCTGGACATCAGGAGTTCATCTCTGTCCAACACACAGCTTAAGGCTGAAACTCTTTCACCTTTCCAAGGTATAAAATGTTTATATGTTGATGTTAGCCAACGCCATGTAGCTGTATTGTTCATGATTTGTATTTGCATGAGATGGAAATGTGATTTACTATCAGAATAATATCAGGTGATATTAATTTATTGTGTAACTTCAAATGTTTCACATGTACAGGTGAAATATAGACTTTTAAATTTATAGAATAACAGTAGTAACCAAAATAAAATCACATATTTAAAATCTGTTGCAATTGTACCTTCAGTCTGAGGAAAGGAAACTTCTCTGTTCTCTGAAGTTTCTTCAACCTCACTGACATCCACTGTAACAGAGAGAAATAATGCGATTACAACTGTTTTCATACAATTATTGCAATATGCATCTAAATTCTCACACCTCCCTCTCAGCCTCAATTAAACATAAACAGGGTAAATTATTTGTCGTTGTACAACTCAGGGTTGTTTTATGAAATGGATGTTTAGTTATAACATTTTAATTATCATAACAATATAACATCTTTGAATTTGTATACAGTATATGCAATGAGTATGAACACTTTCAAATACTAAAGTTTCAAGGTAATTATAGTAACCCTTCTTGGGAAAATCTACAGTCAAATTGCCCAAAAATTGTGTTTTCAGCTCCAAAGCTATATTTAACAAGACCTGTGGCACAATTTTTTATGCAGAGTCAAAACACTTGAAAATGTGAAAGAACTACATTAATTCTACACAGAATCAACAATTGGTTGCAAGAAAGTGAAAACTAGTGGAGATATGAATTTTGGAAAATGGCAGATTCTTCACTCTGGTAAAAAGAAATACTTTCTGTTAATAATTTGAATACTGTAACCATTTAAATGATCATAAGGGTCTCTTGGATGTTTGGCACACATTTCAACCCAATCCAGTGGAAAAAAGGCAGTTCATGAGGTTTATAATACAAACACAAAAACAAAAATGTTGACATTCAGCTCTGACTTAAAAAATCAAAACTTTTATCATAACATAAAAACTATTTTTATATTTGGAGTACAACTGTAGGATTGCACAAGGTGTCATGAATTTAATAGAAGAGCAACATATTATTTTTCAAGAAAATCTATGACATGAACTGGAAAGCGTTTTGGATTCTGGATCAGTTGGCAAGAAATGTCCCACCAGCAAAAAGATGGTAATAATGACTGTGCATGAGCATCAAGTTCACCTCTCCTTGTCCAGCTGTAGTTCTGCACTCTGTCGGCTCAGAACACAGTCTTCCCATCGAGTGCAGCAGCCTGATTGAGATGCTGTGGTGGACCGTGTCTTTATAGTGACCCATGTCTACCACGTCTTTACAGACCTGTCTCCATCTTTACACAGACCTGTCTCCATCTTTACACACACCTGTCTCCATCTTTACACAGACCTGTCTCCATCTGTACACAGACCTGTCTCCATCTGTACACAGACCTGTCTCCATCTTTACACACACCTGTCTCCATCTTTACACAGGCCTGTCTCCATCTTTACACACACCTGTCTCCATCTTTACACAGACCTGTCTCCATCACATCTTTACACAGACCTGTCTCCATCACATCTTTACACAGGCCTGTCTCCATCTTTACACAGACCTGTCTCATCACATCTTTACACAGGCCTGTCTCCATCTTTACACAGACCTGTCTCCATCTGTACACAGACCTGTCTCCATCTGTACACAGACCTGTCTCCATCTTTACACAGACCTGTCTCCATCTGTACACAGACCTGTCTCCATCTTTACACAGACCTGTCTCCATCTGTACACAGACCTGTCTCCATCACATCTTTACACAGACCTGTCTCCATCACATCTTTACACAGGCCTGTCTCCACCACAACAAGATGCTGCACTCAGTGGGCGTACTGTTTTCTGAGCTGACAGAGTTCAGGACAGCTGCAGGACAAGGGCATGTGGACTCTGTCTCTATCATCACCATCTTGTTTGCAGCTGGACATGTTCACTCAGATGCAGTATATACTGTATACACACACACACACATATATATGTGTATATATATATATATATATATATATATATATATATATATATATATATATATATATACATACACACATATACATGTGTATATATATATATATATACACATATATATATATATATATATATATATATATATATATATATATATATATATATATACACACACACACACACATACATATATATGTGTGTGTATATATATATACACACACACATGTTTGCTCTATTGGTGCAGCATGAAGGAGTTTTCATTCTACTGACAGATAAATTGAACCTTGATTTGCAATTTTTGGGCGAGGGTTAGGCCATTTTCTTCAGATGTCTGCATGAATTTCAGACATCAGTTTGTGTCTCATTGCAGATCTACTGTCCATCTTTTCATGTTTGTCTCTCTGTGACTGACCTTTTGGTCCTGAGCTGCTGTCTGACAAAGTCTTCACCAGATCATTCCGAGGTATCTTTGTTAAAACTCTCTTGGTCACCTCCACAGCTTCAGGAATTGTGAATGACTGGATCATCAGATCAACCATGTCCCATGTCCTTGCGTTCTCCAGCTTCCTCTGTGGGATGGTTGAGGAGTCTTTAATACGTTCACATTTGAGGAAAAACTTAAACCGCTCCAGTTCCTCTTCTCTGAGCTCATCCAGAATCTTTAGGAGAATCTCATTTGCCATTATGGCTCCCTGGTAAAATCAGAGAACACTGTTAGCTTGTTAACAGGGACAGTTGTGTAACAGCTGTTTCATTCTCTGTCTGTGTATTATTTATGGTAAATGTTGTGACTGTTTTGACAAAGGTGTTTAACACGTGTCTGAAATGACTAAGGAGAATTATCCGATGTGATGTTTCTCATCTACTGTGTCTTAAAAGATATTACTTGACTTACTTTGGACTCCATGCAGCACAGTGAATATACACATATATTATAGGCATGGGACAATATGAGAATATTCCCAAAAATCATTGTGAAACAGAATATTATCCTGATAATCATCAAAAGATGCTCAAAACTTAAAACTGGAGTCACTTTACAGTTTATTTTTAAGAAACATTTGTAGTTGCCTCGCAGACTGGAAACACATCTTTGGACACATTTTGACAAACCTGCAAACATGTCTCTGTTCAGCACACGAGTGTCGCTTTGGGTAAGTTTTAATTCCCTTCAGGAAGATTTACCATGCAGTATCATTTTGTAATGCTTGGACTCGGCACACAAGTTGTTCAGGCACAAGGGAGAATGACTGGTTACAGCGTGTACGAGTTTCCCCTCTAAACACAGCGGATCAAAGATCAAACACAAAGGCTCTGATTGGTTGACGGACACGAAAGGAACTTTTGTTGGCCAGTGGATACAACACGGACACTTGGCTGACAACAGCTACAACGGAAGAATGGATGAATAATCACAGAAGACGTTCTGTGTTGAATTCATTACTGTAGATTTACATCCTCCAAGAACACACTAAGTTCAGTCTGGATTACGAAGCCTCTGAAAGGAAATGATCACATGGACTTCACTGACGCGGCACAACGGTTAGCTGTTAAAAGTCCTCCATGTCGGGTTCAAGAGATGGTAAATGTGTTGGCTGACCTGGTCCATCCCACACTTGACCTTCTGTGTCCAGTGTGTCAGATTTCTCTCCTGTATTTAGACTTGAGAGATGTGGGCTCCTTCATGTGGACGTGAACAAGCTGTGTTTTTTTTTTATCTTTTTAAATAATATTTGAATTGTGTTTTTTCTGGAAGCTTTAGTCTAATTACACTCCATAACTTAGTGAGATATGTGTGTACAAACCCGCCAGAGGCCAAAATATGGCGAACTTTGGCTGAATATTAAAAGCCAGGAGTGGCACTATGAAGAGCCAACTGATTGGACTCTGTACGGAACCAGAGTTCTGATCACTGGTGGCGACTAAAACTGAATCAGGAGATCAGGATCAGATGTGTTCGAGAGCTGGACAGCTTTTTAATGTCACTGCTGAGGATTTTTCAGAACAACCAGAGAGCATATATTTACCACGAGCAAGTGTTCATCATCAGCCTCTATGACAACATCTCATCCCTGAATCCCACATACGTGTAAATATAAATAACAATCAATCTGCAACTGCACCAGACTTAATATTTAGAGTGATATCATAGTATAACAGTGTGTTTACCTTTCACACAGAAAGAGGAGCTGTTGTTGATTCTTCTGCAGTCGTCTGACATGAAGACACTCGAAACCAAACAGGAAGTTCAGTCTCAGTTCAGATATAAGAGGAGAACAATGCGTGACCAACTGAATGCAGACTGAACGCGGTGTCACTTACAATCCCTGCTGACTTTCACACAGGAAAGTGTTTCTTCATACAGGAAGTGTGAGCTGTGCCTGCTGTTACAAGAACACCAACACGTGACTTCGAGTTGATCTGTGAACAGAGCTGCTCTCTGAAACCACGAGTCCATCGAGGCGGAGGATGAAACCTCCAGCCGTCCGTCCGGTGCTGAGGTGAACCTGACGTGAGGCCGTCAGTCTGTTGAGGTCACAGATGTGTTTTTAGAACAACACGACGCTTCACCACAAATCAAACTATGAACAGAGTGAGAACAACAAATTAAACACTACTAACCCTGAAACTACCAGAAACACATGCAAGTCAGATCCAGTCATGTCATTTTCACTGCTGTTGTGTTACCTCGTGTCAGTGTGTGTCAGTGTGTGTTTCTGCTCATGTCTTACTTTCCTGATGAGCCTGAAACAGGAACTAAAACCAGGAAGTGTGTGTTGTTCCTGTTTGAGGGTGATACTGTGATGACGGAGCGTAGCCTGAGTGCTGCAGGTCTGTTTCTGTGGACAGGAAGTGAGAGCTGTCAGGTTTCCATCGGTGATAATAAGACACGTCTCTGAGTGTTTTTTGTGCTCAGTGGAAACAGGATCTGTTCCAGCTTCATCAGCTCGGCCTGGTTTAAAGCGTCGCTCTCTGCTTCACCTGGACACCACCTGCTCCATCAGCTCTTCTCTGGGAGGCGCTGCAGATCCCCACTAACCAACACAGCCCACACACAGGTGTTCACTCAGGTGAACAGTTCAGCCACACACACACACACACACACACACACACACAGTTTTCCAATGGTAAGACACCAATGTCGTGATTGAAGCAGTTTTCTCGTGACCTGCAGGGGTGCAGACACACAGCTGTACGGTAACATCTGCTGGACTGAGACAGGCTTCATCATGATGCTGTCTCAGCTTCTGGTCCATTCACTGGGTCCATCACACACAATCTCTTAGTTCTGGGTTCACGGTGACGTAGCGAGACAGATATTTATGTTAGATGCAACTTAAAAATGTAAAATCCTGAGATCCTTCCTGCTGCTGCTGTGAGACACACACACACACACACACACACAGTAGGATTGCTAATGGATCTTAATGGAATTTGTATGAAGCTGAAGACATTTACCCACCACGACCCGAAGGACAAGTTCATGGTTGACGTTATCAGAGGGGGAAGTGTTCATGGATTCAGCCTTTCCAGACTGTTACAGATGATGAGTTCTGTTATGGCGTTACTACACCTGGTCAGAGGAAAGAGAATTAAAGACATGATCTATAGTCACGTCCTGACGATGTGGAAAACACCTGTGACTGTTAGCAAACGGTGAGTCTCAGCTCACAGGCCACCACAGCCTTTTCTCCTTTACCACAAAGTGTCTTTATTTTAGTTAGAGTACAATATATATCTGCAGTGTATAACTACATTATGTGCATGACTCCAGTCTGCTGTGGTTTAGAGATCATTTCTCTCCAAGTGATTTTCTCCAGCTGATAACTTTCAGATCTGACACGAGGCTCCACCAGTCAGCACAGTGAATTACTGAATGTTTACCTGTCAGTAACAGGTTTCAGTGCGTACCTGCCCTGAACACAGGTGTCACTTGTATCACACTACGTGCTGGACGTGCAGCAGAGTACCTCAAGGATTCCTTTAATACAAACTCGTCACATCCTTCACAGTTTAATGTGTTCTGAACTCAAAGTACAAAAGTGTTGCATCACTCAAACACAGTAGAAAAGAAACGGGACAAAAGGTTTTTTCCTCCTCACAACAGTTCAGTGAGTTCTGCATGATGATAGTTTTCACGTTGCGGCTGATTAACATGATCATACTGCCGTCGTGTCTCCATAGTTTCTGTTCCAGTCCATGTACAGCTCCAGAGTCTGCAGACTCACACTCCTCTTGATTTTCTTCAGTGATTCCACAAAGTCTCTCAAACAAATGTTTCGGACCTGCGGAGAAAAATACAGTGTCATATTCTGACTCCTTTGCTTCAGTCCAGATTACAAAGTCAAAGAAAAAATGCAAATAGATGCGAATTTGAGTTCATTTCGCTGGCGTGTGAATGAAACTATGTTCATGATCATGCAACTCAGTTTGGACGTGATGCTGTTCACATTCACAGCTGATCTGCTCACACTGAGCAAGTCTGACAACACATCATCACTCAGACATACAGTATCTGTACTGTGTCCTGAGGCTGGAAACTGAAACAACACAAGAGGATTCTGGGAAACTTTTCAGTTTTCAGTAATCAATCAGTGATCAGTTACATCATCAGCAGCAGTGACCTCACCTCGCTGGCCTCCATGTTCCTCACTTGATCAGGACGCAGCTCTGTGGGAACACAAACACTGATGAGAACGACCGCGAGCTGCAACCAGCCAGGACAGACGAGAAAGTACTGATCCGGTCTGAACTGGGTCAGAATCTCACACATGATGTCTGTCAGTTTGTTGGAGTTTAGTGTTAAAGCTCAGTGAACGCCAGAACCAGCATGAAGCCAACTGGGTCAGAGAAGGTTCTGAGCAAGATGAACCTCCCAATAAATCTGCTCATACTGACAACTGAGGTTCTGGTTCTGGTTCAGTTCTGTGAGCTGCTGATATCCAGGAGCAGCTCTACGATGATCACTGGCGACTCTGTTTCATTAGTCTGATGACAAACTGACAAACATCATGTGTGAGATTCTGACCCAGTTCAGACTGGATCAGTACTTTATCATCTCTCTTCACCACAGACAAAGGTTTGATCAATGAGGTCCATGAGGGGAACACGAAGGGGCGGGGCTTCAGCTCTCTGTTAAACTCTGCAGATATCAAAGTGTCACATTTCATACTGACAAAACCTTTTTACGTTGATCATATTCAGAGAGCGCAAACTAACATCACGCTGATGATTCACTCGGTAACTCAGATATCTGCCTCCCGTTCTGTTAGACGACAACATATTCAGACATGTGGAAAAGTTCAGGCTGTCCAGTCGACAGACAACACAAGTGTAATGATTTCATCACATCGACTGCTCTGAAAAAGTCTCACAGTTTCAGATTTCAGGTTTTGAATCAATCAAGAATCAATAAACTGTGAAAGCTCAAACGTGCAGATTAATAAAGAGGATCTCTGTCAGTTCTCACTGCAGAATAACAGTAACAGTACAAACTGAGCAGGAAGTTTAAATGTCCTCATTTAAGAAAACTGAGCCTGATGTTCCACTTCATGAGTGAAGCTTTCTTTGCACACAGACACTGATGTGGAGACTGTATCGCACCTCTGATTGGTCCCAAGGACGCGTCTTTAGCCAATGAGGTGAGGTCACTGCCTGAGTAGCCCTCCGTCATCCTGCACCATCAGACAGACACAAACACAGAGGTCAGCTGGTCTGAACACAGCGCTCTCTGCTGGCTGTACAGACCAGCAGCTGTGGTCCGTCACTTTTCAACATTATCTTTGACAACAGGTGGATAAGTGGCGACGACTCACCTGGCCAGCTGCCACAGCTCTCGGTGTGTCAGCGGGTTTCCGTGTTTCTCCAGCAGGTTCTTCAGCAGCTTGAAGCGAGTCTGAAACAAAAGCAGCAGCGTCGTCACATCAGCCTGACAAACCTGTGAACACAGGAGAGTCTGGTTTCTTTACCTGCAGGCTGAACTCACCTCCTCCACCGGCAGCGCCACGTAAATCCGCTTAGCAAAACGCCTGAAAATAAACCAGAAACGTAAGTGAGTGTCTGCTTCCATCAACACAACCGCTGCTAGGAGAGAGACTGAGACAACTGCAACAAATCATCCAGTCAGTGAAGCTGAAGTGTCACTGCACGAGATGGACCACAGACACAAACACACGACGACAGAAACAACATGAGTGCACAGGAGATCAACATGTAGGGATGTTATCCTCACGGTCTGACCTGAGAACAGCCTCGTCCAGCTCCTGAGGCCTGTTGGTGGCTCCCATCACCAAAACGCGCTCATCCCGTCCTGACTGGACCTGGAACAAGCGTGGATCCATCAGTGAGTTGGTGTCGCAGCAGAGAGACACACAAAGTCATTCACCTGCGAGAAATTAAATATCTTACTCCGTCAAACTCGATCAAGAACTCAGTCTTGAGGCGTCGGCTGGCGTCGTGCTCGCCCTCGCGGCGCTCACACAGCAGACTGTCCACTTCATCTGGACACACACACAAACACCGTCACCGTCTGAGGTCAGGCTACATCGCTCTCTACATCCACAACTGTTTGTCTTCCCAACATGAACAGAACTTCAGTTCCACTCGTCACGCTCCCCCCGGGTCACGTGGACCCCCTGCTGTGACTCCATGTCCTCGGGGCCCCCCAGTGTGAGAACAGTGTTTTAGAGGAAGAGTTACCGATGAAGATGACGGAGGGCTGCAGTTCTCTGGCCACAGAGAACAGAGCTCGGACCAGCTTCTCTCCTTCACCCACCTGCACACAGACCAGACCACCATCAGCGACCTGACGTGGTCGACAAGCGACGGAGACGTCAGCTGTGTTCAGACACTAAGCTACTCACGTATTTGGAGGTTAAGCTGGCGGCGCTGATGTTGAAGAAGGTGGCGTTGGACTCAGCTGCCACAGCTTTAGCCTGTCGATGATAAAAGACTCTTCAGCTGCAGGAAACTTAAAGTCCTTCCGTTCATGATGGAGCCAGAACAGATGATCCGTTTTATTTTATCTGTTGTGAGTCTTCACACGTCAAACATCAAACATTTACAGAACTGAAACTTCTGGACTTGTTGCATCTCGAGATGTTGAAACAAGTGAATTTCCCTGTTGTTGGATAAATTATGTGAAACTCATCAAACAGAATAACATCAGTGCTCTCCTCCTCCTCCTCCCTCCTACTCCCTCCTCCTCCTCCTCCCTCCTCCTCCCTCCTCCTCCTCTACCTCCATCCTCCTTCCACCTCCCTCCTCCTCCTCCCTCCTCCTACTCCCTCCTCCTCCTCCTCCTACTCCCTCCTCCTCCTCCTCCTCCTACTCCCTCCTCCTCCTCCTCCTCCACCTCCATCCTCCTTCCACCTCCCTCCTCCTTCCACCTCCCTCCTCCTCCTCCTCCTCCTCCTCCTACTCCCTCCTCCTCCTCCTCCTCCCTCCTCCTCCTCCTCCACCTCCATCCTCCTTCCACCTCCCTCCTCCTTCCACCTCCCTCCTCCTCCTTCCACCTCCCTCCTCCTTCCACCTCCCTCCTCCTCCTCCACCTCCCTCCACCTCCACCTCCCGCCTCCTCCTCCTTCCTCCTCCCTCCTCCCTCCTCCTCCTCGTCCTCACCAGCATGGTCTTGCCGTTGCCTGGGGGACCGAACAGAAGCAGTCCTCTGGCTGGAGTACGCAGTCCTGTAAACAACTACAAAAGACTTCAGTAAACGTGTGAAGTTCCAACCTTCAGTAAAAGTTTCATTTCTCTGATGGTTCATGAACGCACCTCCGGCCTCAGGGCCGGCAGGATGACGATTTCCTGCAGCGCTTGCTTCGCCAAATCCTGACCGGCAACATCATGGAAGCTCATAGACGAGCCGCTGAAACACACGATCAATACAGCCAGTAAACCACAACAGACACACAATCAATAGCAACCGAGCAGCGACAGCATCCTCTGACTCAGAGCATGATTCATGACATCACAAACAGCTCAGAGCCAATCCCGGTCCAGGATTCAGCAGACACGAGTGTGATGTAGAGGCTGAGGATGGACTGAAGGAGGAGACACCTGGTTCGCTCTCACAGCGTCACACACCTCATCTGATTGGTTAGCGCCTCTCACCTGTCGACAATCTCGTTCCGGATGAGGTCAGCAAGCTTCCCGTCGATGTTCTTCGTATTCTTTCTGTCGTCCTTCTTCGGTGGTGTCGATGTTGAGGAGCCGACGTTCACACTGTGACGACTCGTGCTGACCTGCAGGACGAGTCACCACAAACGTTTGTATCCATCAGCACGTGACGATACAGGTGGAGACACCTGGACTCAGCTCGTCACCTCACACGCTGACCTTCAACATTTAATCTGTGACACACCTTATTGTTACTGTGGGCGGGGGGGCGCTGGGAGGCCAGGTGTGAGGAGTGACGGCCCCCCGAGGAAGACGAGGACGAAGAACAGGACGTCTTTTTGTGCTTTGGTCGACTGGATAGTGCGAGATTAACAGAGTCCCTCTTTCTGGAGACAGCACCACCTGTGGACCACACACACACACACACACACACACACACACACACACACACACACACACACACAATGTGTCAATGAGTACACTGTCATGTATATTTAGATGTATCCAGATTACTGAGGACATGGTGTATGTGCTGCAGGACAGAGCTGACACACCTGAGCGCAGGTTGGCAGTGTGGTAGATGTGGTTGATGTTGTCAGTGTAAAAGCCCGGCTGAGCCCCGGAGCCTGACAGCACCTTGACTGAAACCACAAGATCACAGAAGACGAGATAAGTAAAACCACTTCATGTGTCTTGTTTTTAATTCATTTTCAATAAAGAAAAATGAGCACAAAAAGGTCAGACTTCTATGATTCACATCAAAAACTACAAAGAGACACAAACAGGACTGACACTGACCCTCTTGAAAGACTCGATAGAGCCGTGGCTGAACCGGAAGATGAAGCGATCCAGTGGACATTCATTTGAAACCGTCTGAGCTTACCTAACGACTGCAGCCGGTCTTTAGCCATGATCAGGTTGGTGCTCATCTTGTTCTGCAGCCGCTTGTCTCGCTCATATTCCTCTCCTGCATGAGAGACACAACACAACTTCACTAAGAGCAGCTGAATTCTTCTTCTAAACAAGTCAAGAACAATAAAACAAATCGACAGTTGAAATGACGGCTTGTTTATATCAGAATTCAAATCAACATTTGGGATATTGAATAAGTCAGAGTTTATGTTGAGCTCTGACTGCGAGCTCACCACCTCCTGAGATCTGGATGGCGATTCCCTTCTCCAGCTCGGCGATCCCTCGCTGGTACCAGCCCACCGCCTGCTGCTTGTCCCCTGACAACAACACCAGCACACTCTGACATCACACATCCAGAACCAACTGGGTCAGTTCAGAGGAGCGAAGCTGCTGTGCACAGCGGCCCTCACTCAGTTCATCACCACAGATGAGCTGTTTAATCCCAGAACAACACCACGGTTCTAGTGTGAGGGACAGTAATGAGCAGCTGACTCAGCTGTTTCCTGTCTGTTTATAAGGTCCTGAACACTCGGACACAGAATTTGTTAAAACAAAGCTTTTTCTATGCGTTTTGGTTTTCACACACAATAAGTTTCCCCAAAGATATTCAAATCAGATCTGAGGAGCCCTAAATTTAATAAAGGAAGTGTGTCTCATTCAACCACTGCAGTAATATAATTCAGCATTGGTTTGGAATCAGTGGGTCACATGACCCGGAAGCTATTGAAAAATATTTCTGTAAAATTAATATATTACACGTTTGCCATGAAGGTAGGTGTCACAAGTGGACTGGGATGGCCCAGCACGTGGGGTGTGCTGGTGCATGTAGGTTTATTTACGTCTAACCATCATGTTGAGGAAGGTCAGCATGAAGGTGCTGAGGCGGACATGGTTCAGCCCAACAGACTGCGGGAGTGAAGCTGCTGTTCAGCGGGTCACTGCGGTTGTTTTGTGCCGAGGCGGGTGAAAAACACGCAGCCTTCTCGTCTCAAGCGTGTCACGCCAAACTTCATACAAAAATCAGCTAATCTTATCAGAGTAAACAAATAATACAATCAACTGTCATAAAGAGCTCTGACATGACAGATTACAACACCTCGGGGTTCTGTCTTCCATTCGGCTCCATCACAACAACGACCGAACACTGTTTGACTGGGTTTGCAGAAGGCCACAGTCACATTCAGTGAGCAGAACTGCAGTAAAATGATTGATTTTTAAATGGAGTTTGGTGCAGGTGACCCTCATACCTCGCTCGTCCTCATCGATCCTCAGCGCCGTGGAGATGCACTCGAAGGCCCGTCCGTGGTGGTTCCGGACCCGATCGCCTCGCTCCGGGTTCCCGCTGCCGTCCCGCGGCTGCCGCTTCGCTCCGACCGGCTCGTCTGCGGTTCGGGGCTCCGGTCGGACAGCGGCCGCGGTTCGGCTCCAAAGCCAGCAGAGGAGCGAGCGGAGCAGGGACAGCGCGGCCAGCAGCGGGTTCGACACGGACAACAGCACGCCCAGCCTCCCGGTACCGGCACCATTACCGGCTGGGACGGCGTTCAGCGGAGCCGCAGCGCTGCTGGTCCGCTTCCTGCCGCTTCTGCCCCAGAGACCCATTCACGGCCATATCACAGCACAGCGGTCCGGTTCGGTCCAGAGAGCTACGGCTGCACAGGTCGCTTCTTTGTGTTTACTGACGGGTGATAAAACCAGCCGGTACCGCCACCTGCTGGACCGGAGAGTCACCGCACCGACGGCCGCTCCACGGACACAAAATGGTGGAGTGTTCCGCTGAGGCTCGCCGGGTTCAAAGTCCACAGAACCGGGTTTAAAGTCCAACAGAGACCCTTAAGGCACTAGAACCGGGTTTAAAACCTTCATGTGTCTCCGTCAGCAGACATCATGAGGAAGGCTGCAGGGTCAGAGCTCACAACCATTCAGACATTACAGATGATTTATGTTTCTGTTTTAGGTCTAGAAGTTAGTTTCTAACATGTCACAAGAGTCTCAGTGACAGACATTGAATTCTTACTAGGAAAAACTCCCATTTCAGATATCTTCAATCCAGTTGTTACTAGTCATAATTTTCATTTCAGATATTCCAAATGAAAAACTATTCCAGATATCCAGAATGTAATTTCGAATATCCAAAAATACATTGTGACTAGTAAAAATGTCATTATGGATATCCACAGTGTATTCACAGATGTCCACAACTGCATTTTTACTGGTCATAATACAGATTGTGGATATTCGTAATGACATTTTTATTAGTCACAATGTATTTTTGGATATTCAAAATTACATAGTTATGCATTTTGGATATCTGATATGAAAATTATGACTAGTAACAACTGGATTGAAGATATCTGTAATGGGAGTTTTTCCTAGTAAGAGTTCAGTTGCAGATATCCAGAATGTAATTGTGGATATCTGACATGTTCTTTTTGACTAGGAAGAACTGAATTAAAGATGTCGGTTTAGTTTTGACTAGTACAATCAAAGTTGTAGATATCTTGAACTAACATTTCTACTGGTAAGAGTGTTCTTGCGGATATCTTTAATTACCATTCTGACTAGTGAGAATACAGTTTTGACCAGGAGAAACGCTGTTAGGGCTCTAAAATGTGATTACAGAGCGGAGTGTGGTTCGGGTAAATGTTGAACACCTTGCCACAGACGCATCATGGTGCAGCAGGTACAAACTCAGACACGTCACGAAGATGATGTCATCTTCAGCCCCCTCCATTTTTTTTACTTATTGTTTCGTTTATTTACGCGATATTTTCTATTTTAGATTCATTTTGTATCAGATATTATTATATATTATATGAAAAACACTTTACTTCCCTCCGCCCCGCCGCAGTGACGTCACAGTGATCACGTGGTGTGGCAGTCAGCTGACTGTCTCTTCCGGGTTGTCGGTCGGTGTTTACTTTGAGAGGCTGCTGTGTTTTGTGTTTCGAGCCTTCAGTCAGGTAGAAACGTTCACCTGGCGCTCCTCGTGTCGGACCGACGGCTCCCCACCCGGGTCCACTTCAGCTGTTCTGACACAGACACACCTGAAGAGTCCAGCTGACGGTCCACCGTCGTGTCTTCAGTCAGGACCCGGGACACGGGACCCGGGACACATCCAAAGAAACCGCTCCGGATCAGCCAGCTCCAGACAGGTGACTGTTCACTAGTGTATCAGGAGTGTTGAAGACATTTAGAACGTGTGTTTCAGTTGCCAGAACCAGACCCCGGGTCAGAACCAGACCCCGGGTCAGAAGTGTTCTGACTCAGAACCAGGCCCGTGGACAGAACCAGGCCACGGGCCTCCTGGTTCTTAACTTTAATTTGAAAATGTTGCTTTTAATGTCAAACTGTGAAAATACTCAGTGAGAGTCATTAAAGACAGTGTCACGGTAACGGAGCATTACAACACGGCG
This sequence comes from Acanthopagrus latus, assembly GCF_904848185.1. Lineage (NCBI taxonomy): Eukaryota > Metazoa > Chordata > Actinopteri > Spariformes > Sparidae > Acanthopagrus > Acanthopagrus latus. The sequence continues at coordinate 452,724 of NC_051039.1, read as the reverse complement.
CTGGTGTATTTCAGTAACTGATCACTTTAAGATGAAGGTAACTGGTGATATGTATGTGTTGCATTTTCAAAGTAACTAAAAGAGTCATCAGTAATAGATTACCAGTGTTGGACCGGTGTTGGACCGGTGTTAGCTTCCTGCCTCAATGGTTCTGACCACTGTCAGACGTAAATGATGTCTCAGTGTTTAATAAAGAGTTCTGGTGTCTGAGGAGCGTTGTTGTGACGGCTCATTGTCATTGTCGAAGTATCGACCCAAAAACATCTCTGATGTTTGATTCTGGCATCTGGGCCGGGTTTCTTTAAGAGCTTTAGATGTAAAAACTGTGTGCTGATTCTGTCTGTGCTGCAGTCGGTGCTGTCTGTGCGGCCGCCATGAACGCCTCGGACAGTGATGACGACTCCTATAACGAGAGGACGGCGTTGGTTCCGTCTGAGAATCCGGTGGTACCGTCCTACAAAGAAGATCCGGACCTCCACGCGCCCAATGATGCTCCATCCAAAAGGGTAAATCTGGTTGTCAGGTGTCATCACGACATCAGGTTTTTAAGTTTCTGATCTCAGTGTGAAGTGATGATGTATTTCCTGTCTGTCGGCCAATGTTGATGCAGCCCGGACTGAGCAGGAGGGCGGGTCCAGCTGCTCCGGCCGCCGCAGATGGAGGCGGCAGTGGCGGCGGCTCGGATCAGGAGCTGGACGCGGACGATGAGGAGCTGACTCTGAAGTATGGGGCCAAACACGTCATCATGCTGTTCATCCCCGTCACCCTCTGCATGGTGGTCGTGGTCGCCACCATCAAGTCGGTCAGCTTCTACACAGAGAAGACGGACCAGCAGCT
>NC_051039.1:424387-446887 GCF_904848185.1 Acanthopagrus latus | reverse complement strand
GTAATGTTTCTGTGGTGATGTGGGACTCAGATCAGCTTCATGAGGGTTTGATTACAAATGTCACCACTGAACTGAAATAAAAGCAGAATAAATACAACTCGTCAATGATTCAACAACAGAACATTTTCAGTCAGTCAGTCAAACACAAACCAGATTTTTATGGAGTCTCACTTCACAGTCAGAGCGACGCCAACAGAACCGATCCAGTCAACAGAACTTGAGGTGGACATGTAGAGACGAGTGTAGATGGAGCTGCAGCTGTGACTGGACGGACTCGCGGCTCCAGCTGCTCTCATGTGAACTTTTTATGCCTTTCTTTGTCACAGTGAAGTTAATGTTTCTGGTCTGTCACAGTTTGGATGGTTAAAGGTCATTTTCACTGTTTTTCTAATATTTGATAGACAAAAAAATTTAATCAGGAAATTAATCATCAGATATTTATGTGTTCAAGAATCACATCCACTTTGATCCTGAACTGAATCTTTAGTCGTTTGTTTGGCTCTAAATCAAAATGTGTACATATGGTTGAAATATTACAACTTAACTCTTTTTCAACTTTGAAATCATTTTGTTTCCGAGCTGCTGCTCAGGTCCAGTCCTGCCGTGGTGTCAGCACACACAGAACCAGACGTTTGTCTCCAGATGTTCCTTCTGTTTGCAGAACACCAGACTGTCTCTTAGCTTTATTACTAACACACAGGTGGGGGGGGCTTTATATACATTTTGTAGAAAGTGATTCAGGTGTCAAACTTCTTTGATTTCATCTTTCTGTGCAATCAAGTCCAACTGTTAAACTGCTGTAATGAAATAAAATGATGAAATGAAACTTGAGCCTCTTTTAGTTTCTGGCTTCCCGTCTGGTTCCGTTCACCGACCAACTGGACACGAACACGTTACCCGATGACATTTCATTATTATATTACTTCTCCAGAACCGAAGAGGCTTCTGAGCTGGACGGGTCGACAGAGGACCGGACATGATGTGGCCAGCAGAGGGCACCAACAGGTTTATGTGACTTCCAGTCCCCAAAATAAAACGTCCTCATAAATGTTGGTGTTGATTCTGATAATACAACATTTTACTTTAATGTATACTTTATTTGTATATCTGTACACTTCCTGGCCAACAATGTTAGTACAGATCGTCACGAGTCATTTACCAGAAAGACTTTGGTTAAAAATGTCCGTCTGAATGAAGATTTAAATTATTATTCCTTGAGATATTGAGATGAGATAATGTCGATAATCTGGTAATACATGATATACCGTAAATTACCAAATAATACCCGGGGCGTTTATTTGTTTCAGTCAGTTAACAGACAGGTGTTTCTCTGGGACCAGGAGGTTCATTCAGTAGTTGAGCGTCTTCTGAAAGTGAAGTTGCGGCGGAGGAAACATCTCTGCTGTCACTCACGGTGGCGGACGTTTGTTTCTCCATCGCCCTGATCATGTTGCGGGACTCTCTCTCGTGTTGGGCCCGTTTGCTGATCACTCATCCCCGCATGTGAACCTCGGGCTCCTCGCTAGGCAGCCTGGCCCCGCTGCTAGTTTCTCCTCAGGTCGACAGAGAAACGTCTAGCAGCTGCTTCTCCAGAGTTTCTCTGCAAATCTTATGACAAAGTTTGAATTTCAAGTCGTATTGTTTTGCTGCACCGGAGCCATGGCGACCATCAGCGTGATACTGACTGACAGAAAGAACAATACGGGAAAAGGCGAAGAAGAAAAATGTGCAGTGTCAGTGGTCACGTTAAAACAAATCATTAGACTCAGCATTTATTTGGAATCGAAGGTTATTTACCTAAATATACACCTGCACCGGCGTTTGAAGGGGACCCTGAACTGAAACCCGGCTATTATCCGGTAATTTACAGTATTTGTATATTTGTGTTTAAGTAAAGATTAAATCAGGGAGTCTGCTGGATTATTGGCTACAGATTCATGTGGAGGAGGTGGGACGAGATCAATTCACACCTCTCCCCACTCAGACTGCTCCACTGCTCTTCTGCTGCTTCCTGTCTTTATGCTAAGCTAAGCTAAACACACAGGAGTGATGATGATCCATCTGATGGTCTCAGAAACACACAACACCTTGAACTGAACCTTCAGAGACAGTCGGAGCACAATGATCCTTTCAGAATAAAATCCCAGAGTCTGCTCCTCTTTCACATCAACATGTTTATTCTGGATTTAAAAAAAAAAACAGTCTAACAGTTCATTAACAAAAAAACGAGTTTCTACTGAATGAAACGTTTAATTTCTCTCCTCAAACTGGGATTTGTTCTTCAGCAGGAACGCGGCCAGATACTCGATGGGGTTCGGAGGTCTGCAGGGAATAAAGCAAAGAAAAGTTGTGAAGTGAAGAAACAAAAACCAAAGGAAGACCAACAAATTCACTAATTACTGATTTCAATCACTTTTATTAGATGAGCTGCAGAAACGAAAACTGCAGCTCCTGATTGGTCGACTAGTGACCTCAGCAGCCAATAATATCTCTTCTTCAGAGTCTGATTGGACCTCAACACTGTCTTGGTATGAGGTCTATGACAGAACATCACACAGCCGTTTCCTCTCACTCTGACGTAAACTAACATTCTGGTTGTAATATCGGTACTATAGATGCCACGTGGCGGCGGCGGCGGCGGCGGGCTGACCTGTCCTTGGCGAGCACCGACAGGCCCTGCAGCAGGATGGGGACCACCGTCTGGTCCAGGTACGCTCTGGTCGGCAGCGCCTGCAGATCCACCTTCTGCTTCGAGATCTTCTCTGCACTCGCCTTCTCATTCTCCACCGTCCTCTGTGGAGCAGAAGCAAAGCATGCTGGGAGTTTGCCTTCACCTTCTCATTGCACTGTGCACATTGTGTGTGTGTGTGTGTGTGTGTTACCTGGATGTTTTCTGTCAGGCCGTACTCTGCATGAGGGTTTTCAGACACCTGCAGGAGGATTCATGTTCATCATCTTTACGTTCACAACACAAAACATTATTTCATCTTCGACTGATCAGAGGATTATTAGTTTGATTCATCAGCGAATCATTGAGATCGTGTCAGCTCAGAGCTCGATGTGTCAGCCATGACACACAACAAGACACCCAGCAGGAGGATGACGACGTGCGAGACGCTGAATCAACTCTAATCAATTACTGATGGATTAATGGACTGACGTCACTGGGCAACATCTGCACCTGCTGATTCTCCCTCCTGCTGTTAGTCATCAGCTAACAGTTTCCCCCTGCTTCCAGTCTTTGTGCTAAGCTAGGCTAAATACGTCCTGGACACAGACACAAAACTGAATCACCCTTATAATAAATGAGGGACTGCTCCTTTAATCACTGTACTCTGTGTGTGTGTGTGTGTGTGTGTGTGTGTGTGTGTGTGTCTCAGTGTGTACTCACAGGTGTGTGTCCCTCCATGGACTGATCTGCATCTGTGTGATCTGGAAGACAAACGAGAACATTTAAATGTTTGTCGGAGACAAACAGAGAAGATGAAGACGACCTTTGAAGAACTTCTCAGAAATGTAATTTGACAGGACTTATTAACTGATTAACCCGGGTCAGAACCACGAGTAGGACTCTACTGGACTCTGCGGAGACTCTGTTGGACTCTGGAGCGTCCCTACTGGACTCTGTAGAGACTCTAATAGACTCAGTTCTGACCCACGGACACAAACGGTTGTTGTTGGTTCGGGTGTCGGTCGCGCTGCACGGCGCCTGAAGCGGCGGTAAGTTAGCCTAGCATCACGTTACCGCCGTCTGCCCGGTTGATGAACGTCATCACCGAGTCAGAATCCACCGCTCCGGTTTGAACCGTGTCATCAACTCATCAAATCGAACCGGAAACACGCAGCAGAGAAACAGAACCACGACACAAACTGCGAAAAACTCGATCAATGGTCAACAATGAACTTACCGTCCGCCATGTTTGTTGTGGATATTTACGCAGGATATCTGACGTACGTCGATTCTGTTCGAGGGCTACGTAGGAAATACATCCGGGCGCCTCGCGGGAGTTTGTAAATGTACTTCAAAATAAAAGCACGGGCGTCCATCCTTCTTGACATTTTTACGTATCACTTATTCATACTGATTTACGTAGTTATGTTTATAATGCAAATTACAACATTTACGACTAGTTTGATTTAAAATAAATCTCGACTTTACGTTTTTTGTATATGATTTGTACCTTTTATTGTGAAAAGTTATATCATACATCATACATGTCAGAGGCTGGTGCTGTGGGCTCGGTGTGGCTCGTGTGGCTCAGTGGTTCTGGACACAGCTGTGGGTCTGTTAGCTTCTAGCTCCAGTTAAAAGTGCTGATTTATTATTATGTTAATAATCATGAAGGATGAAATCAAATACAAACACTAAAATAACAAAAAGGCACAGAGTTTAACAGAGAGACTTCATGTGTGTAGCCAATCAGATGCCACCACACTCAACATTCAGCTCAGCATCATCAGTGGGAGTTTGTTGCAGCCCCTCGTCCTTCGTCACAGGATGAAGGGGATGAGAGCCGTCCTGGAGCGAGGGTAGCCCTCAAACCTCCGCTGGTAGTCTCTGCAGGACGACAGGAGGGACAAACTCAAGTCATGTTGCACCAAAAAACCTGGAAAACTACTTGTGGTGCCGCTGACCAATCAGATTACAGAGCTACCTGTGGTGCTGGCAGGCTCTGGGCCCAATGGAGCAGATGGTGAAGAAGGCAAAGGCAAAGGCGGGTAAAGACCCAGCAGCCACAAAGTAACCGCACCACTCCACGATCTCCCCAAAGAAGTTCGCTCCCGACACAAACTCAAACATCCCACCTTAGAGGAAATAAAGGTGCAAGGGTTAAAAGTGAAAGGTGCTGACAGTGATGACTTCTGTCATGGACCAGGATCTGATGTGGATCAGATGTAGTCACCGTGGGGGATCCTGTAGGCGATCTCTCCTGGTCTCCTCAGGCTGCGCAGGATGTGGTCACTGTGGATGTTGATGGTCATTCCGACCACAAACAGAAGCAGACCTGCGTCACAGACAAACAGGAAGTGTCAGACGCTCACTCTGACAGGAAGTGTGCTGGAGGACGTCACATGACCGTAGACGGTTACATCTGCTTCATAAAAGGTGAGTTCAAGATCACGTGCTGCCTAAATTGTGATGCATGCTGGTTAAAATGTGTCCATGATGACCTGGATGGTTTCTGCTCCACATTCGATGTCACGTGACCTCAACTTATCACGAGGCGGTTTCGGTGAATTTTCATATCCATAAGCGCCTCTTTTCTACTCAAACATCACACACTGTCAGATAAGTAGCAGCTGTGTGGCTGCAGCTGTGGGACAGTCAACATGAAGAAACCTATAAAATCCTTCATGTAACAACAACCCTGAAGATCAGAATCCTTTTATTGTCATTGCACAGTGTACACTGACAAGTGCACAGTATATTATTTCTGTTCCCGTCACGTAGAGAGTGTCCGACTTCATAGCAGCGTTTGTAGCTCCGCCCCTGCAGTCGCCAGCAGATCTCACTGCTGCAGGAGTTCAACTTGACCGCACCTACTGTCTGAGGAACAAACCACTGCTTCACTCCCACAATGCACTGCACACAAACAAATGCTGGACAAACACACTGACCGTTTAGAGATGGCAGGGACATTTAGTGCCATTCTGTGTGTGTGTGTGTGTGTGTGTGTGTGTGTGTGTGTGTGTGTGTGTGTGTGTGTGTGTGTGTGTGTGTGTGTGCGCGCCTTATAAACTAATTCAATAACAAAAACAATGAGTAGCACGAGAACCCAAACTGAACTGGTCTTGTTGGTTCTCTCTGGAGACCTGAGGAAGAAATCACGTTGACTCCTGTCTGTCTCCTGCAGACACACAAAGGACGTCTTGACCCGGTTTGATCACCATGTTAAATGTCCCCCCCCTGTCTTTGTGTCCACATTGTTTGAACCTGACATTTGTCTTCCATGTTCTTACTGTATGAAGTGCTGCAGTTGCACCGGCTCAGATCTGCTCTGTGCCTGATGGTGCACCAGGTTACTGGTGTTCTGTGAATAAACACATCCCTGCAGACGTCACAGCACACAGGAGGTTCCTCATCCTCCTCCGAGGCCTCAGAGGCAGAACCAGACCAGCTGGAGTCCGACTCAGCCGAGGGGAGCAGGACGAGCAGCAGCAGGAACTAACACTGTGACGCTCTGTGACGTCCCAGCAGCCAGCGGCTTGATCAGCACACCTGCCTCTCTGTAAGCTTCATCTTCACGTGTGTTAAGTCATCACATACTGATGGTGAGGTCATACACCTGCAGCCTGGTCACATTTCTCAGGAGCGTCCTGAGCATCTGTGAGGACATCACTGTGACTCACCTACAGCCATGCGAGTGCTCGTCAGCCAGGTGTCTTCAAACCGGGCGCAGTGCAGCAGGTGGTGTCCCTGCAGGAAGCCATTGAGCGAGCAGAAGATGGCGGCGTAGAGGACGATGGACAGCGGGACGGGTCGTCCTCTGGTCAGGAAGGCGTAGATGAAACTCCTAAAGAACAGACGCAGGTTACTTCCTGTTCCATAACATGAAGTGTGTCTGTGCTGCTTCACCTCCAACATGGCCGCCGTGACCATCAGTCACCGGGTCACATGACGCCATCAGACAGGGTCAGAACAGCACCAGGTTCTGGAGGCAGCTGACTGTGATGTCGCTCCTTCATCCTGTTTCATATGAGAAGAGTATTACATCTAATGGCTCCTGTCTCATGATCAATCATCTGCTCATCAGTCCAGAACCGGTCCTGAGTCCAGAACCTTATTTAAACTCACCGGGGCTGCTGAACTGTTCTACAGAGTACTGTAATGAGTAATATTACTCCACCAGACAGTAATCTATTAATTTAAACTGGAGCGAACAAGTAATATGTAATACATTTCATTTTGAACTACAGCTGAGGTCTGATCTGAGATCTGAGATCTGAGGTCTGAGGTCTGATCTGAGGTCTGATCTGAGATCTGATCTGAGGTCTGATCTGAGATCTGAGATCTGAGGTCTGATCTGAGGTCTGATCTGAGATCTGATCTGAGGTCTGATCTGAGATCTGAGGTCTGAGGTCTGATCTGAGGTCTGAGGTCTGATCTGAGGTCTGAGGTCTGATCTGAGGTCTGAGGTCTGACCTGAGGTCTGACCTGAGGTCTGATCTGAGGTCTGAGGTCTGATCTGAGGTCTGAGGTCTGATCTGAGGTCTGAGGTCTGATCTGAGGTCTGAGGTCTGATCTGAGGTCTGACCTGTGGAAGTAGTGCACCATGAAGGTGCAGAGCAGCAGCATCCTCCCGGTCCAGTACCGGCTCGTCCCCGGCTCAGTGTGCGGTTCCTCCGTGAACAGCAGTAGCAGCAGTGGCAGCAGGAAGGCCGGGACCTCCTGCAGGAACCAGCTCGGTCCGGCCGGGCAGCACGGTCCCTTCGGCTTCACGTAGCGACCGTAAGGTGTGTGGTGCCGCGTCTGTTCCAGCAGGTAGGCCACGCCCCCCACGATCAGAGCCCAGCTCAGCCAGGACACAGCACCGTCCCGACACTCCATCAGCCCACTGCTGCTCAACTCAGCTCCACCAAACTGCCAGCATGCAGAGAGAGACAGAGACAGAACTCAGAGTCCACCCACCAATCAGAGTCCACATCATGTTACCCAGGAAGGAGGTCCCGAGTCCTGAGAATGTGGTCACGTGAGATCCATATAAGCCCAGTGTGGACAAAGGACGTGTTTGTGTGGGACAATGAGGGAGCTCGTGACATCATGCCTCACCTCCTGGTGGATTCAGTAGCACACAGGAGAGGTTCAGGTCACAGGTCACACCTTTATTATCAATTATCATATTCTATCTATATTATATTATGCAGTTTGTATGGAGACTGTGGATGCAGTCGTTAGCTTTGTGTTTGGGCATTTGGGCCTTTTTCACTTCATCGCTGCTCAGAACTGCAGTCTGGCAGTGTGAGTGGGAGGCCTGCAGTGTGGCAGATACTGGTTCTTGCAGCTGGTTCTGGTCCGTCTGTCAGTCCTGTCTGGGCTTCAGAGGAATGTTCTCATTGATTGTCTCATGCTTGTGAGCCGCACGTGTCTGATTGGACGCACAGGTTCTGATGTGCTTCAGTCCTCTATGAGAAACAACTGTGTGACCGCCTCAGTCTGTTGGAGCTGCTTCTTCTTCTGTGGTGGTGCTTCCATCATCTTCTGCCAAACTCTGCATCCCCCTCTCAGTTGTCCTGGTGTCGGGGTGGGACATCAAAGGGGCGAATCAAAGAATCTGGAATCTAGATTTGAGTGTGCCAGAGTCAGATCCTTACTCAGAGAAAGAGTCTGAAGACACAAGTGTGACGAACAAGGACAGAAAATAAAGTTTTTATGAAGAATGGCTGCGTGAATTTGACAGGCGAAGGTCTCAGAGAGACGAATTCCATGAACTGCACATTTTGCAGTTAATACCTGCAACATGTGGGGAACACGAGATGTGCAGGTGATGCTGCACTATGCGGTTAAAACACAACACATCGGTCAAACACAGTGCTAGTCTGAGGTGTAAAATATTCTGTGACCTGTCCTCCAATGAAAATGCAACTCTGCCACTGTCAGCTGCATTTGAAAGGCTGGAGGCTGTTAATCAGAGCTGAGGAGGTCAATTAGCATCTAAGTTTAACACAGCATGAAACTGAACACAACATACAATCATTTCTTAATTATTATATTATATTATATATATTGTAAAATATGTCTGTCCTCCTGTCTGTCCTCCTGTCTGTCCTCCTGCCTGTTTGTCACATTTCTGCCTGAAAAACAGCGTCTGTCACCTGCAGAAAACTTTAACTCACCAGGTGTTTGTGTAGCTACTGTTGTTACTGTGACCTTCAGCACTCCAGACCGAGACTTCAGTGAACTTTCCCCCAGAAAACAGCCTCCGTCCCAGCGTCCAGTTTACTGATGAAGACTATGATCATGTCATTTAGAGTGAAAACGTAACTTTGTCACTTTCCAGGATGTTTGGTGGGTCAAGATCTAAATCACTACACATTATAACAGAGAACTGTTGATAATGTGGCGTCTCCTTGTGAAAAGGCAGCTGTGCCTCCGCAGACTGAACGTCCAAGGTCCAACTGACCTGCCACCAATATTTTATCCATCCAATTTTTCTGCCGGAAGAACTTTTCTTCCTTTAAGAACTTAAAGGAGCAGTGAGTCCTCAGTTCTGGAGCTTCACAGTAAAACAGAGTAGCAGCATTCTGCTGAACAGCTGAAGTATCTGCAGACTTGATCTAGAGCAGCAGATGTCTCGGTGCAGCTGCTTCCTCCCTGTCGGGGTTTTCATCCATTTTGTAAAAAGAATCAAATGTTTAAAGAAATCTGCAGTGATAAATGTGTCAGCTGTTCTTCAGGTTCCAGACGTCCTCACCGAGGCAGCGATGAGCCACATGAGGTGAAGTTCTGAACAATGCCTGGCCAATCAAATGATAGGCCACGCCTACCTCCATCAATCATTATGGCTCTTCAGATTCTGGTTAATGCTCCCTATTGGTTTGATTGAGCTAGTCCCAACCTCAGCCCTCAGATGGAAGTACACCTGCTCCATTTTATATACAGCCCAGAATCTGTTCCCACAGGTGTGTCTGTGGAGCAGCTTCACCTGGACTCACCTGTCAGTCATCGGTCCAGCTTCACCTGGACTCACCTGTCAGTCATCGGTCCAGCTTCACCTGGACTCACCTGTCAGTCATCTGTGCTTCCTTGTTGATGAGACGCCACCATGTGGCAGATCTGCTTCATTATATGTTGACATGCATTTGCGCACCTTTCCGAGTTCCTAGGCCAAGACTAATGATAGTAATGATAATAATGATAATAATAATGATAATACTGATAATAATGATAATAATATTGATAATAATGACAATAATATTGATATTAATGATAATAATATTGATATTAATGATCGGGCACAGTGCAGCTCTGCTCATTGGGCTTCAGCCCTGATTAAACATTCCGTTCCATTTCAAATACCGTCATCATTTCCTGTGGTCCATCTCTACATCTGTCATCTATGTAATAAATATGTAATGGTGGCCCAGATGAGTGGTATGATTGTTTGTTTTATCCTCGATGTGGTCCACTCAGAGCCTCCACTCAGAACCTCCACGATGGACTTCGATCACTACTCTTTGGGTTCAGCGGAGCAGGACTCCTCCGGATCACATCACCTGTCTATCTTTTTATACAAACAGAGGAAATTTTTACCTTTGTGTTGTCGGAGCAGAAACTTCCTGGGTCGCAGCTCTGCTGCTGCTCTCAGCCAACAATCTCACCAAACCGGTCCTGTGCAACCGGATCTCCCCCCAGGAGACGAAGCGCCCTGGCTCCACGGGCTGTAGCTCTGTCAGCAGCCTGCAGACAGCACACTGTAGCTGTCGTTGACCTGTCGCTCATGAGCACAACATAATATGAATAATAACACCAACATAAAGATGGTGGTGTTGGTGCCACAGGAGCGGGTCCTGAAACCAAGATGTGATGTGCACGTTTGCACTTCCTGTTCCTCGTCTGACAGTCAGCTGAATGAAACACTGCCAGCTGCACATGTTCTCATGTCCTGAGATTCCCCAGCACCGGGCCGTGGACCGGTACCAGGTCTCGGGTCGATGTTATTGCCACATCTGTGCTGTTTATTTTACCTTCTTCTAACATCACAGAGCAGCTGATGATTTTCACTGAACACTAAAATGTTGAAAGACTTGATGTTCTGGTTGGAGAAGTAAGGTGTGTTGTTACAGGCTGAACCTTTAAAATCATCATTAATGTCCCACAGTTTAATCCTGAAGCTCTTCATGTGCTAACAACAGTTAGCGGTTGCTAACAAGTGTCTGAATGAGACTACAGAGGTTGTCGGGGACATTAAACGTCCTCACAGCAACACGGAGACTCATCTACTCACTAGTCCGTCTTCAGAGGCCACTTTAGTTCCACACTGTTCTAACTCTGACTTTACAACTTGTACACTGATCAGTTTATAGAAAACCTGGATAGTAATTGTGCAGTAAGACTCTTAGTGGTGGAGACGTTTCAGTCATGTGACCGTGATGTCGTCTGTTTGTAGCCTAACATTAGCTTCTTACTGCTACACAGTTAATGTAGCTTCACACATCACAGAGTGGAGTTCATCTGTGGAGATTATCTGGATCAACAGAACCTGGACGGATCAGAACCTACAGATTATTTTCTGTAATAATCCAGATAGAGTTCACTGATCCCACAGAGGAACCAGAGAGATGCTAACTGCAGCTAGCTGTAATCATCCTGCTCCTGTATGAGACAGAACACAGCTGGTGGACAGGCCAAGGTCAAAGATAACAACTGGCGGCTGGCTGCAGTTAACAGCTTTGCTGCCTGCGAACAGAGAAAGTCCTGGATCGATCAAGCTTTACTTAATGATACAATTCTAAATAAATGGTAGAAGGGTGGTTGATGTGGTTCGTCTTCTCTCAAAATAACAAATACATCTGACAGAAATTAGGTAATTGTAGCAGCAGGTCCGTTCAAGTACAACACGATCACAATACAAGTGTAGATTATAAAAAAGTAAAGTTCTAAAATAAAATGAAATACTGAGGTAATAAAGCGCTGAGGTATCGGACCATGCACATAGTACAAACTGTCATCCTGAAGACTAAGATGAAGTTTAAAATGGAGGAGCTACAAAATCCAGTCTTGCTAGCTAGCTTTTATCAAGCTAGCTGGCTCCACCGGACTCACCTGCTGTCAGTATCCTCCAGGATCCAGTCTGTCCACGGCAGCAATCCCACAAGCAGGGGAACGAACGAAGTTTAGTCGACGCGATTTTGAAGTTGGTTTGTTTGACACACACACACACACACACACACACACACACACACACACACACACACACACACACACACACACACACACACACACACACAGTGTTGAAGCTCAAGCACTGACTTCACAAACTGAAACATTTTCATGTTTTAAGAAGACTAAAGTTCAGATTCAGAGCAGCAGATGGAAGACTTTAAATGATGTACAGGTGTGATTATTGGCTGTTTGAACTGATGTCTGCACCTTGCAGGTGAACGGCTCAGCTGCTTGTCAAAATGTTTTGAATCTCAGAGGTTGTTGGTTCACGACCCGTCAAACACAAACATTGTCTTGGTTGGTCTGACACCTGTGTGACTCGTACAGGTGTATGGTGTTCACTATAAATGAGTCCAAATAAATGTGTGTACTTTATGAGTTTCTATATTGAAGGTAATTTTCATGAAGACTTGTGCTGATGCTGTTTTTGATTTGCTTTACTTGTTTGTTTGGTTTCACTCCCACAGATGACGTCAGATGACTGAAGGCGCTGCTGTGGCAGAGATCTGTGGTCTTTGAGCGCCCTCAACTGGCATTTCAACCATACTACACATGAGTCTGCAATTAGACTGCAATTAGAGACCTATGTGCTGGCTTTGGCTCAGTGTTACAGCATAACGCTCAGAAGGTCGCAGGTCCGATCCCTGCTACCAGTCAGCCAAGTTCAGTGGAAATGGTCCTGTGGTTAGAGATACAGACCAGCACTGTGCAGTTGTAGGTTCAAATCCCAACTAAAACCTTAATAAATAAAAACTAACTAGCAAGACTGCTTTTTGTATCTCCCCCATTTTAAACTTTATCTTAGTCTTCAGGATGACAGTTTGATCTATGTTTATCTTTGAGTCCCCTGGACCTCCTCCAGCGGTGCAGACAACACTTGGCCTAACCCAACACAGTTGGCCTGGAGGGCTGCCAGTCCTGCTCCCTGTCGCGGGCCTCCTGCTGGGTCTCGAGCCTGGTCGCGGGTCTCTTGTTGGGTCAGCACCGACCCAAACACAGATAGAGATCATGTGTATACAAACCCCGATTCCAATGAAGTTGGGATGTTTTGTAAAATGAAATTAAAAACAGAATACAATGATTTGCAAATCCTTCCAATTTAAATTCAGTTGAATACGCTACAAAGATATTTAATGTTCAAACTGATAAAACGTTATTGTTTTTGTGCAGACATACTCTCATTTTAAATTGGATGCCTGCAACATGTTCCGAAACAGCTGGGATGGGGGCAACAAAACACTGGGAAAGTTGAGGAATGCTTAAAAAACACCTGTTGTTCACAAGCAAGGAGGGTCGAGGTTCACCACTTTGTGAACAACTGTGTGAGCAAATAGTCTTACAGTTTAAGAACATTTCTCTATGTACAATTGCAAGAAATTGAGGGATTTCATCATCTACATTCCATAATATCATCAAAAGATTCAGAGAATCTGGAGAAATCTCCGCATGTACGCGCCAGAAACCATCATTTAATGCCTGTGACCTTTGATCCCTCAGGATATTACCACATTCAGAACACTTCAGAAAACCATCGTCAGTTAACAATTTGTCGCTACAAGTGTAAGTTAAAACGCTACCATGCAAAGCGAAAGCCCTGTTTCAACAATATCCAGAAATGTCACCAGCTTCTCTGGGCCTGAGCTCATCTGAGATGGACTGAAGCAAAGTGGAAAAGTGTGCTATGGTCTGACGAGTCCACATTTCAAACTGTTTTTGGAAATCGTGTATGTTGTGTCCTCCGGGCCAAAGAGGAGAAGGACCATCCACACTGTTATCAGTGCAAAGTTCAAAAGCCAGCATCTGTGGTGGTACGGGGGTGTGTTAGTGCCCATGGCATCATGGGTAACTTGCACATCAGTGAAGGCACCATCAGTGCTGAAAAGTACATACAGGTTTTGGAGCAACATATGCTCCGATCCAAGCAACGTCTTTTTCAGGGATGTCACTGCTTATCTATGCAAGATAATGCAGAGCTACATTCTACACGTGTTACAACAGGGTGGCTTCGTAAAACTGAATTTTTGAGAACATTTTGAATTCTGCTCTGCTCTTTCTCTTATGAAGCAAAACACTTAGAGTTAAAAACAAATCACCAACATTTTTGAAAACTGCCTTGACAACAGCTGCCCAGACAGTGACTCCCCTACACAGCATGTCTCGCTTCCAGCCAATTAGCTCAGTGAGATGGGAGCTGGTTCTTGGTGTTAGAGGTTGTGGGTTTGAGACTCAGCAAGGATGATGATGACAGAAAATGTCAGATGTCCTCAATATGAAACTCAAGACAATTCCTGTTTCCTCTAAATTAGCTTGGACTGGGCTAAACTTTGCACAAAGGTCCAGTCTGATGCCATATTACCTCAGCTGTAAAGTCCTGATGGTGGCGCTACAGCAAGCATCTAAAGTTCAAAATGCTGAAAATTCATAACAAATCAACCACAGCTTCAGATCTTTGATCAAACTGTAGCCTCAATATTGAAGAAACTTTTGTACATTTAAACCTATTAAAAATTATGAAGTACATCATTCAGTTTTGTTTTTCAAAAACTGTAAAACTTTTTAAACCTATTTCCTCTCTCCTCCTTTGATTTATCAAAAACTGAGCCTAAGAAACTGAATTTTTCACAGTATTTTAAATGTTTCTTTCATGTGAACAATTGGAGTCAATGCAATAATGACATAGCTAAACATCAGTTATTCACTTATTGAGCAAATCAATATTTTTTAAAAAGAAATTACCAACATCTCCATGCTGCAACATGTGTATTTCCATATTTTTGTCTTGATAACTAAATTTTTTACAGTGGTTTCAAATCTGCCTGCACAACAGTGAATGGCTTACTCAATTTGTGAAGCCACAGTTGTATTGCTACTTGCCAAATAGCTCAGAATGATAGATGACAGTCTTTGGTTCCAGAAGCTGTGAGTTCAAGCCTCAAGTGGTCCAAAATGCACATTGTTGTCAACTGTCTTGTCTTCCTATTCTCCTGTTTGTTGCTCAGAATTGCCTAAATTTGCCAAAAAATAGCCCAGACCCGACCCATCACTGCGCAGCAGCTATAATCATTATCATTATTTTTATTATAATTATTATTATTACTATTATCATTATTGTCGTTATCATCATCAATATTTGTTGTATTTGTTATATGTTTTTGTATACCTTATTTTAAATGTGAACACAAAGTCAAAGTATGTTATTAGTTATTAAACTATGAACCTTTGAATCATATTTATTACTACTGAACACAACAATCCATAGAGACTAATAATAATAATAATAATAATAATAATAATAATAATAATAATAATAATAATAATAGAATCAGAATCAGAATCAGAAAAGCTTTATTGCCAAGTACGATTTTACACATACGAGGAATTTGTTGTGATGATGTTGGTGCATGCATCAAATAACTATTAAGTGAAAATATAACAAATTTACAGTATAAACTATTTTATAATGAAACTCTGACTTTGGGATGCTTCATTTTAATATATTTATAGTGTTATTTTGTATTTTTATTAGAGAATACTACCTCCTCACACTAAAATGCCTTCATAATAAAACACTGGAAAATGGCCGCGGGGACTTTTATTGTGAAGGGCCCCGGATGGCGCCCTCTGTCGGCGGCGGTGTGACGCAGCAGCCGCGCCGCTCTTCTTCTTCGCGTCCTCCCGGCGGCGGCAGCAGCAGTGTTCCCGCTCTCCTTCTATTCCCACTAACACCGCCTCCATTTTAGCACCGACACCAGGCGGAGCAGCAGCGGCTCGCAGCGGACCCAGCGGCCGGCGGAGGGACACCTTCCTGCGGCGGCGGCGGTTTGACCTGTTCGGGCGTGAATCAGCCTTTTTGTGTTGCGGGATGGCGGCGCTGCGGCAGGACGCGGCCGGGGCGGCGCTGCACTGCTGACGATCTAACGGCTCGTTGTGTGAAACTAGCAGCGGTGAGGAGGAGCAGGTCGCCTCGGATGGTCAGGTACCGGCTCTAATCTCTCTGGCTTTAATTATTACAGGCTTTATTCTCATAAGACGGCTTTGTTTGATCTCCTGAGCGGGTTGATTAGCGGCGGACAGGCCGCTGCTGCAGCCTCACCAGCGGCCTGTCCGCGGCTCCGGCTCGCTGTTTCCTCCCGGACAGCATCCATCAGCCTCCGTGCGGCCCCGGTGACTCTGCTGCGGAGGGTGTCGGTTATATAATGTGTGCGCAGAGGACACCGAGCCGTCCGTCCGTCCGTCCGCAGTCTGTGGCTCACCTCTGACTGACGGCAGCCGTTGACTCGCTGTCCTCCATTTAAAGTCGTCGTCCTGAGTGTCGGCGGTTAATGTCGGATGTTCTCAGCCGGTCTGTGACTCGGTACGGCCGGGCAGGTGGTGTCGTTCAGGCCGGACTGCAGGTGCAGCAGGGCCGCGGACACGTCCGGATCAAAAGCAGCTGAATAAAGCTTCAGGTGTCAGACAGCAGCTCTATGACGCCTCAGAGATGAGCAGCCGATTAATCGATCAGTCAGCAACATGAAGTGAATGTGCATTATTCTGATGATGAGTTATATTTAAGATCACAGGCAGAGAACTGATCCAGGTTCTGAGACGATGGATCACTGCTGGTGGTAGCCACACATTTAAAGACGTCACTTTGGGCTCAACGTTAATCGATTCACTGAGAGAATCACCAGGAGGTTAATAATCAATGATGACTAATCACTAGTCAGCAGTCTGAATGATGTTCGGCCCAAATTTGACCCAAATCTGTCAAAACTTTGAGATGATGTCTTTGTGTGTTTATGAAAACGATTTGTTTATTATTGGAGTTTAATCAACAATCAATTAGATAAAATAGTTTGGAATTTCAATTGACCACGTTGAATACTGTTAATGAATAACATGGTGTTTATAGGTCTATGATGTTATGAACCAGAGACATGACCTGGAGATCAGCTCTAAATGAGAAGCTGATTATTAGAATCATTGTTTCAGCAACAACACCAGAGGAAACATCACCAAGACTTATTGACAGTTATCAATTACATATGAATCAGTAAATAACATCTACTACATGTAGTTGTTTTCTCTCTCTCTGTAGTTGTTTTCTGTCTCTCTCTCTGTAGTTGTTTTCTGTCTCTGTAGTTGTTTTCTGTCTCTCTCTCTGTAGTTGTTTTCTGTCTCTGTAGTTGTTTTCTGTCTCTCTCTCTGTAGTTGTTTTCTGTCTCTGTAGTTGTTTTCTGTCTCTCTCTCTGTAGTTGTTTTCTCTCTCTGTAGTTTTCTGTCTCTCTCTCTGTAGTTGTTTTCTCTCTCTGTAGTTGTTTTCTGTCTCTCTGTAGTTGTTTTCTGTCTCTCTCTCTGTAGTTGTTTTCTCTCTCTGTAGTTGTTTTCTGTCTCTCTCTCTGTAGTTGTTTTCTGTCTCTGTAGTTGTTTTCTGTCTCTCTCTCTGTAGTTGTTTTCTGTCTCTCTCTCTCTGTAGTTGTTTTCTGTCTCTCTCTCTGTAGTTGTTTTCTGTCTCTGTAGTTGTTTTCTGTCTCTCTCTCTCTGTAGTTGTTTTCTGTCTCTGTAGTTGTTTTCTGTCTCTCTCTCTGTAGTTGTTTTCTCTCTCTGTAGTTTTCTGTCTCTCTCTCTGTAGTTGTTTTCTGTCTCTGTAGTTGTTTTCTGTCTCTCTGTAGTTGTTTTCTGTCTCTCTCTCTGTAGTTGTTTTCTCTCTCTGTAGTTGTTTTCTCTCTCTGTAGTTGTTTTCTGTCTCTCTCTCTGTAGTTGTTTTCTGTCTCTCTCTCTGTAGTTGTTTTCTGCCTCTCTCTCTCTGTAGTTGTTTTCTGTCTCTCTCTCTCTGTAGTTGTTTTCTGTCTCTCTCTCTGTAGTTGTTTTCTGTCTCTGTAGTTGTTTTCTGTCTCTCTCTCTCTGTAGTTGTTTTCTGTCTCTGTAGTTGTTTTCTGTCTCTCTCTCTGTAGTTGTTTTCTGTCTCTGTAGTTGTTTTCTGTCTCTGTAGTTGTTTTCTGTCTCTCTCTCTCTCTCTCTCTCTCTCTCTCTCTCTGTAGTTGTTTTCTGTCTCTGTAGTTGTTTTCTGTCTCTCTCTCTGTAGTTGTTTTCTGTCTCTGTAGTTGTTTTCTGTCTCTCTCTCTGTAGTTGTTTTCTGTCTCTCTCTCTGTAGTTGTTTTCTGTCTCTGTAGTTGTTTTCTGTCTCTCTCTCTCTGTAGTTGTTTTCTGTCTCTGTAGTTGTTTTCTGTCTCTCTCTCTGTAGTTGTTTTCTGTCTCTGTAGTTGTTTTCTGTCTCTCTCTCTGTAGTTGTTTTCTCTCTCTGTAGTTTTCTGTCTCTCTCTCTGTAGTTGTTTTCTGTCTCTGTAGTTGTTTTCTGTCTCTCTGTAGTTGTTTTCTGTCTCTCTCTCTGTAGTTGTTTTCTGTCTCTCTCTCTGTAGTTGTTTTCTGTCTCTCTCTCTGTAGTTGTTTTCTGTCTCTCTCTCTCTGTAGTTGTTTTCTGTCTCTCTCTCTCTGTAGTTGTTTTCTGTCTCTGTAGTTGTTTTCTGTCTCTCTCTCTCTGTAGTTGTTTTCTGTCTCTGTAGTTGTTTTCTGTCTCTCTCTCTCTGTAGTTGTTTTCTGTCTCTGTAGTTGTTTTCTGTCTCTCTCTCTCTGTAGTTGTTTTCTGTCTCTCTCTCTGTAGTTGTTTTCTGTCTCTCTCTCTCTCTCTCTCTCTCTCTCTCTCTCTCTCTCTCTGTAGTTGTTTTCTGTCTCTGTAGTTGTTTTCTGTCTCTCTCTCTGTAGTTGTTTTCTGTCTCTCTCTCTGTAGTTGTTTTCTGTCTCTGTAGTTGTTTTCTGTCTCTCTCTCTGTAGTTGTTTTCTGTCTCTGTAGTTGTTTTCTGTCTCTCTCTCTGTAGTTGTTTTCTGTCTCTCTCTCTGTAGTTGTTTTCTGTCTCTCTCTCTGTAGTTGTTTTCTGTCTCTCTCTCTGTAGTTGTTTTCTGTCTCTGTAGTTGTTTTCTGTCTCTCTCTCTGTAGTTGTTTTCTGTCTCTCTGTAGTTGTTTTCTGTCTCTCTCTCTCTGTAGTTGTTTTCTGTCTCTGTAGTTGTTTTCTGTCTCTCTCTCTGTAGTTGTTTTCTGCCTCTGTAGTTGTTTTCTGTCTCTGTAGTTGTTTTCTGTCTCTCTCTCTGTAGTTGTTTTCTGTCTCTGTAGTTGTTTTCTGTCTCTGTAGTTGTTTTCTGTCTCTCTCTCTCTCTCTCTCTGTAGTTGTTTTCTGTCTCTGTAGTTGTTTTCTGTCTCTCTCTCTGTAGTTGTTTTCTCTCTCTGTAGTTGTTTTCTGTCTCTCTCTCTGTAGTTGTTTTCTGTCTCTCTCTCTGTAGTTGTTTTCTGTCTCTCTCTCTGTAGTTGTTTTCTGTCTCTGTAGTTGTTTTCTGTCTCTGTAGTTGTTTTCTGTCTCTCTCTCTGTAGTTGTTTTCTCTCTCTGTAGTTGTTTTCTGTCTCTCTCTCTGTAGTTGTTTTCTGTCTCTCTCTCTGTAGTTGTTTTCTGTCTCTGTAGTTGTTTTCTGTCTCTCTCTCTCTCTCTCTCTGTAGTTGTTTTCTGTCTCTGTAGTTGTTTTCTGTCTCTCTCTCTGTAGTTGTTTTCTGTCTCTCTCTCTGTAGTTGTTTTCTGTCTCTCTCTCTGTAGTTGTTTTCTGTCTCTCTCTCTGTAGGTGTTTTCTGTCTCTGTAGTTGTTTTCTGTCTCTCTCTCTGTAGTTGTTTTCTGTCTCTGTAGTTGTTTTCTGTCTCTCTCTCTGTAGTTGTTTTCTGTCTCTCTGTAGTTGTTTTCTGTCTCTCTCTCTGTAGTTGTTTTCTGTCTCTGTAGTTGTTTTCTGTCTCTCTCTCTGTAGTTGTTTTCTGTCTCTCTCTCTCTCTGTAGTTGTTTTCTGTCTCTCTCTCTCTCTGTAGTTGTTTTCTGTCTCTCTCTCTCTCTGTAGTTGTTTTCTGTCTCTGTAGTTGTTTTCTGTCTCTCTCTCTGTAGTTGTTTTCTGTCTCTCTCTCTCTCTGTAGTTGTTTTCTGTCTCTGTAGTTGTTTTCTGTCTCTCTCTCTGTAGTTGTTTTCTGTCTCTCTCTCTCTGTAGTTGTTTTCTGTCTCTCTCTCTCTGTAGTTGTTTTCTGTCTCTCTGTAGTTGTTTTCTGTCTCTCTCTCTCTGTAGTTGTTTTCTGTCTCTCTCTCTCTCTGTAGTTGTTTTCTGTCTCTCTCTCTGTAGTTGTTTTCTGTCTCTCTCTCTCTCTGTAGTTGTTTTCTGTCTCTCTCTCTCTCTGTAGTTGTTTTCTGTCTCTCTCTCTCTCTAGTTGTTTTCTGTCTCTCTCTCTCTCTGTAGTTGTTTTCTGTCTCTCTCTCTCTCTGTAGTTGTTTTCTGTCTCTCTCTCTCTCTGTAGTTGTTTTCTGTCTCTCTCTCTCTCTGTAGTTGTTTTCTGTCTCTCTCTCTCTCTCTGTAGTTGTTTTCTGTCTCTGTAGTTGTTTTCTGTCTCTCTCTGTAGTTGTTATCTGTCTCTGCAGTTGTTCTGATCTGTGTGGTCGACTGTGTGGCTGTGATGTAGTTGTTTCGCGTCCCTCTTCAGTCACTTTGCGTCTCTTTGTTGTCAGTTTGTGTCCCTACAGTTGTTTTTTTTTCTCATTGTAGATGATTAACATCTGACTGTCCGTGTAGTTGTTTTTGTCCTTGTTGTTCTTTTGCCTGTCATTATAGTTCTGTTGCATCTCTTCTACAACACATGTTATCAGTCACGTCATGCAGAGGCTTTGTGGTCCATGTGTCTCTGGGTCCGTCGGGTCTGTTGAGTATGTCCTTGATGCCCTTGGGCAGCTACCTTCTGTGGATATATTCTTTCCCTCTAAAGCCAAAAGACATCTCACCTCTGTTGAACATTGAGTGTTTTATCACAGAGATGGTTCTGTAGGATGATGTGGTGTGTGCAAGTTGTTGTGTGTGTGGACGGGACGCCGCGGTGTGTGTGTGGACGCCGCGGTGTGTGTGTGGACTCTGTGGTGTGTGTGTGGATGGGACGCCGTGGTGTGTGTGTGGATGGGACGCCGTGGTGTGTGTGTGGACGCTGTGGTGTGTGTGTGGATGGGACGCCGTGGTGTGTGTGTGGACGCTGTGGTGTGTGTGGATGGGACGCCATGGTGTGTGGATGGGACGCCGTGGTGTGTGTGTGGACACCGTGGTGTGTGTGTGTGTGGACGCCGCGGTGTGTGTGTGGACGCCGCGGTGTGTGTGTGGATGCTGCGGTGTGTGTGTGTGGACGCCGCGGTGTGTGTGTGGACGCCGCGGTGTGTGTGTGGACGCCGTGGTATGTGTGTGGATGCTGTGGTGTGTGTGGACGGGACGCCGCGGTGTGTGTGTGGACGGGAAGCCGCGGTGTGTGTGGATGGGACGCCGCGGTGTGTGTGTGTGGACGCCGTGGTGTGTGTGGACGCCGTGGTGTGTGTGGACGCCGTGGTGTGTGTGTGTGTGTGTGTGGACGCCGCAGTGTGTGTGTGGACGCTGTGGTATGTGTGTGGATGCTGTGGTGTGTGTGGATGCTGTAGAAACCACCACACAGTTGCAGACGTCCAGCCTCAGCTGCCAACGGGAAATTCAAAATGTCAATGTGATGAACTAACAAGATCAGTTTATCGATAGATAGATAGATAGATAGATAGATAGATAGATAGATAGATAGATAGATAGATAGATAGATAGATAGATAGATACTTTATTGATCCCAGAGGAAATTCAATTCAGTTAGTCATGGTGGAGGAAAGAAGCTGAGGCTAACTAGCTTAGCATGTTGACTACATGCAGTTTGGTTAAGCTTCCTTTAGTAACATATTTAAATGTATTAAAATGAATGTGTGAAGTAAATCATTCAGTGTTCCAGTGAACAGATGGAGCAGATAACACAAGTTGACGTGAAGTGCAGCATTTACACTCTTTATGTGGTGGTATGCACCTTTAAAGTTGTTTCTCCAGCCACCAATAAACACAGAAGAAGTATGATGCTGTAATTTGATTATAATTATTGATGCGTTAATGTGTTTTAAAAGCTTGTGACTTTTCCCTCTGAGATCAATAAAGTTGGTCATTTATATGCGTTGATTTAATTTTGCGCTTAATCTACTGGAAACAATACTCACATAATGTAGTGGAGTGCAGTATAAGAGTATTCAGCGGTTAAAGATTAAAAGTATAAAGTCACAGAAGTACAAGTACCGCAGACATATACTAAAGTACAGTACTTGAGTAAATGTTTCTTAGTTATTTTCAGCCCCTGGTTAGAGCTTTGACATCCGACACTTGTCAGAGGTCAGTGAAGGCAGCGCTGCCTTCACTGACCTCTGACATCTTAGTGATCCAGTTTGTTTATTTTCATTCAGCAGCTGATCACAGAGTTCACTTTTCCAGTTTTGTATTATTGCACTTAAACACACCATTTCAGCAGCTCACCTGATTGGTCGATGCTGTCCATCGGAGCGTCAGCGCCATAGACATAATATATACAGACGCCTCATTGAGCAGGATTGCCCGCTGCTGCGATACATCGACGTCGCCGCCATACAGGTGGAGGCAGCTCCGCCCCGTGAACCCTAATACAAGTAAAAGGAGGGAACTTTCTAAAGCTCTTTCTACAAAGTGCTGTAAGTTAATGTCTCAT
>NC_051039.1:414387-419387 GCF_904848185.1 Acanthopagrus latus | reverse complement strand
CGTCGCCTTTATTCACAGCCAGACTGCAGCCTGTACTGTAAGTTCACTGCTGTTGCTGCTCCTTTCACTTCTCCTTCCTCCCATTCATTCACTGTCCGCACATACGCTCACTCCCTCACTCTCGCTCGCCCACTCACACCTCAGGCACCGCCCTATTCCTGAGCTACGTCACTCTTACAACAATGGCAGCTGCAGATGCAGGAGACACATCAACAGAACTTGAACCCCCTCCTCTTTCTCTGAAGTCGCAGGTGTGGAAGTGTTTTGGATTTCCAGTGAGTTATGGTGACAGAGAAGCCACAGTTTTCAGGCTCTGCAGAAACTAGATGGCAGGTTATTTTGTTTAAGTTTCCAGTTGACTGAAGATATCAGTTATTGTTACATTATGTTGTTAATAAATGATTTAAATTTGACAGTGTAGTGTGGTACATTGTGAACAAAGGTCAGATATTATATTACATAAAAGTCTAGTCTAAAAATGGCACAGCAACCTGTGCTTTAAAAAAAAAAAAATGTAGAAATCGAGAATCGAATCGAACTGTGACCTTCGAATTGAAAATGTAATTGAATCGAGGATTTGGAGAATCGTGACACCCCTGTAGTTCATACTGTTTTACTTTAGACCTAAAAGGTGGCAGGGTCCGCCACATATAAACAGACAGTGTTGTGGGACCTTGTTGTCCACTAAGAACAGCTTGTTCAGTGATGGAGACAGTTTGTGTTGTTACCTCATTAATATTGTAAAGATGAAACTCTTCTTCTGTAAAACTACAGCGAGCAGCTTTACAGTCAGACTCGTGTTGAGATGATGAGTGTGAACCATCAACGTCATACTGAGACAAACTGAAACATGTCTGCTCACCCTCAGGCCGTCCTAACAGAGCTGAGGATGATGATGATGATGGTGATGCTTCCTCTTGTCGTCTCTTTGTTCTCAGTCTGTTCCCTCGGAGGTGGAGCCACGTGACGTAGCGATGACATCATCAGTCAGAGCAACGTCTCTGCAGTTAAACGACAAACGCCTGCCGAGGCGTAAAAACTGGGTCAGGAGCTGTAGTCAGGGTTACCATAGCGACCGGATCAGTAGGTCACAGAGGAGGAAGCGGTCGGCTGCTGCTGCTGC
This sequence comes from Acanthopagrus latus, assembly GCF_904848185.1. Taxonomy (NCBI): domain Eukaryota; kingdom Metazoa; phylum Chordata; class Actinopteri; order Spariformes; family Sparidae; genus Acanthopagrus; species Acanthopagrus latus. Next base: position 418,264 of record NC_051039.1, on the reverse strand, counting down.
TCAGGCATGCTGGGAAACGTAGTCAGCTCTGTGAGGCCTCTCTGATCCTCTCAGCTCTCTGTAGACTCAAAAGTTTTTCTTTTATTTGCTCAGCCAATATGAGGGATCCCTAATTATTAATGGATCCTCATAGTCTGAAGATGGATAACACATAACAGAACTGTGGGTCCAGTTGGTGTTTGGTTTTGGCTCATGGCCACATTCATGTTAAAGTTTGCGCCTCCCTGCGTCACAGCAGCAGAGTCATCACAGGTTGTTTGAATCCAAGTGATGATGTGAACAAAAGGCTTCGTGTGGATGTTTTACTTCTTCTGTTTGATCAGAAACATCAGCAGACTGTTTCACCTGCGTCTGTCCTCCCTCAGGTATTCTGGGAGGATGTGGCAGTGAGCATGCTCAGAGCGCTGATCGTTACCATGGCGATGTACAGCGCCGGCCAGGCGTGCAGCGGTCAGGACAACTGCTCCGCCCACAGCGAGTCCAAAGACTACTGCTACTCGGCTCGCATCCGCAGCACGGTGCTGCAGGGGCTGCCGTTCGGAGGCGTTCCCACCGTGCTCGCCCTCGACTTCATGTGCTTCCTGGTGAGTCTGCACACACACACACACACACACACACACACACACACACACACACACACGGACAACTGGCAACTTTATGGTTCGGATCCGGCTCTGATCCAATCACAGTCTTTAATATCTATGACTCGTGCTGACAGCATCTGATCCGTACTGATGTCGGTCTGTGGTTACCGTCATTACCGACCAATCAGAGTACATTAATGTGTACTTGTAGGAGGTGATGTCACGCAGATGTCAATCAAACAGGAAGTCATGTTTTTTCAGACATCCTTCTTTTTCCACAATCGATCGCCATGTTTAACCTCAGCGATGACATCACCAGATCAAGGCAGCTGCAGCAGAGCATGATGGGAAAAACCTGTAGAACTGTATTATTTTTTGAGATTTTTTATTGTTTATTGATATTTTATTATGAAACTTGGATCCTATCAAACAGGAAGTGGTTGTTTGAGCCTGTGCAGTGCATTGTGGGACTTCAGTGGAGTCTGCAGACGTCTCAGTTTATTGAATTAGTCTCTTGTGTGTGGTGTTGAAGGGAACAGGGTGCATTGTGGGACCTACTGAGTGAGAACATTCTGTCCCTGCTGTGATGTTCGCTGACTGTTGGAAAAATCAATACTGCAGCTTCATGGCTCGACCCTCATTCCGAATTTCAGTGTCAGTCTGTAACAACAACATGATGACATCACTGCACAACAGGTGTTTGTGTCATGACCCTTGACCTCAGTAGACATCTAACAGGAAGTCCTCTGTGTTCTTCTTCAGGTGCTGCTCTTCGTCTTCTCCATTCTGCGGAAAGTGGCGTGGGACTATGGCCGCCTGGCGCTGGTCACCGACGCTGACAGGTAAACACACACAGGAAGCACCCGCCTGCTCTCACATCATCAACAGTGATGTCATGCAGGTGGAGGGCGGGGCCGTCTGAGGTGTGCTCTGATTGGCAGACAGACGGAGGATGAGCTGGTGGCGATGACACTGCTCTGTCTCACAGCGTCTGTTCATTTTTTTTCTTTTCTTCCTGAAGGCTGAAGAAGCGTTTCAGCGACCTGGAGGAGCGTGAATAGTATGTTGCTGCTTCCTCCATGTTTGTTCTGTCCGCTAACTTCCTCCTCCGGTTTCATTAACAGGGTTCTGCTCTCTCATTGGTGCACTAACACAACTTCTTCTTCTTCATCGTTCAGTGTATGTGTTTGTACTGGAGTCCTAACAACAAGTGAGGTTAATGGTGCCATGATGACACCGATCCCCCCCACAGACATCCAGCACTGATGGGACTGTGTGTGTGTGTGTGTGTGTGTGTGTGTGTGTGTGTGTGTGCAGTGTGCAGTTTAAAGCGTGCCACTCATTGTTGGCTAATGTGATGCTAACAGATGCGATGCTAATACTGCTCCACACTTCTCTTCATGTTTTAACGTTAACTCAGCCGAAGACGAGACAGAGATAACTATGAACCAGTCAAAAGGTAACAGGATGTGTGTGTGTGTAGCTCAGTGTGACTTAAACCCTGTGATGTGCTAGCTAGCTTGTTAGCTAACTCTACACAAGGCCCAACACACTCGGCTAGCACGCTCACATCTGGAAACGCCTCGGTCAGGTTTGTTCAGACGTTTTCAGATCAGCGTTCAGAAGGTTTTAGCAGGTGAAATATTGTACTTCCTGTTAGCGTCCTCTGTGTCTGTGCTGAGTGTTGTGTGAATCAAAGTGTCAAAGGAAGTAACCTCTGAGGTCCAATCAGCTAACAGACGCAGATGTCAGAGGTCAGAGTGGCTACATGCTAACAGCTAACAGTCAGCTGACTCCTTCCTGTGTGTCCACAGCGTCGCCTCAGCGATGCATTCAGAGACGCCCGACCGCTACGAACGCCTCACCTCCGTCTCCAGCTCCGTCGACTTCGACCAGCGAGACAACGTAAGGCCACCTTCATCATCTTCATCATCATTATCACCTTGGCTGTGTTCTCCTGTCCATCTCCTGTCCATCTACTCAGATCCACATGTGTTTGTTGCTGATGTTTCTGTGTGTTTCACTGCAGGGCTTCTGCTCGTGGTTGACAGCCATCTTCAGAATAAAGTAAGTATGTGTGATCTTGATTGCGGCGCTTTGCATCAGAACAACAGAACTGGTCTTCACGGGTCAGAGTCTGAAGTGACTGTTGACAACATAATCTTTAATCTCTAAATGCTGCAGTCCAACAGTGTAAATGATCAGAGAACAATTTGTCTATTTTAGCATTACTGTAGCTTTACTGTTTAAGTGTAGAATCTGCCCACATGTGTCTCAGACGTGATCCTGCAGCCACACTGAATCATTAATGCACCGACACAACAGTTGCCATCACTGCGACAACAGTGTCGTCGACAGGGAAGCGAGCCACATTAACACCACATTGATCTGTGGACCGGACCACCACGCGTTCAATGCCACTGACAGGCTGTTGATGGACAGAATATGCATTTAAACATAGTCAGCGTTGCTCAGAACACGAGGTGTGGACCGCTGTGTTGTGTTCAGGTCTGGTTGGACTATAATATAAATGTCCATGTGTGTTTTTATCATGAGTTTGGTCCAATCAGAACTTGATTGACCCATCCTCCTCCTCCTCCTCCTGCAGGGATGAAGAGATCAGGGAGAAGTGTGGCGAGGACGCCGTCCACTATCTGTCCTTCCAGCGTCACATCATCGGCCTGCTGGTTGTAGTCGGCGTCCTCTCAGTCGGCATCGTCCTGCCCGTCAACTTCTCCGGAGACCTGCTGGGTGAGAACAACAGCGTCAGCAATCAAAGCCGTCAAACACAAACTTTATTCTGCTGGTCTTTAATAACGAGGAACTCTTCATACCAGTAGATTAACTACTGTAAAGACAGAAGTGACGATGTCCAGTGTATCAAGATAAATGTAACTCTGATTGGTGCGTTTTAACGACAGATCATTAACATTTCTGCTGCTACAAGCTACAAGCTAGTTATAGCTAACACAGATTAGGGTAAAACTGAGCAGCTAGCTAATCTTCAAACAAATATCCAACTTGTGTTCTTCTCTCAGTCAGAGCATTGATGCTAACTGAAGTTAGCTGTATTGGTCTGTAGCTAGCTACTTTAGCTCGAATGCTAGTTAATTCTGTTGACTTTCCAACATTGTTAATACAGCATTATGAATGAAATCATTGTTAATCATACTTTTAGTTAAATTTCACCAGATGTCCTTCTTTATCCTGGTTATCAGTCAGCTAATGCTAATGCTAATGTTAATGGTTGTGTGTTTCTTCAGATTTCCTTGTCAGACTTGTGTAGTCCTGAG
>NC_051039.1:391887-409387 GCF_904848185.1 Acanthopagrus latus | reverse complement strand
TGGAGCATGACGTGGTCAGAGTGACCCAGTGCAGCACGGGGGACGGCGTGATAAGCATCCCTGACTGTGGTGTAACAGTGATCCAGAATTTTCCCCTCTCTGGTCGGGCATTTAACAAACTGTCTGTATTTAGGGAGATCGTGAGTGAGGTTACCTTTGTTAAAGTCTCCAGAGACAATAACCAAAGAGTCCGGGTTGGTCCGCTCCACACACAGTATCTGGTCGGCGAGCATGCGCTGTGCGTCCTGCACGTTGGCCTGCGGCGGGATGTAAACACCGACCAGAATGAATGAAGCGAACTCACGGGGTGAATAAAATGGCTTGCAGTTAATAATAAAAGATTCCGGGTCAGGAGAACAGTGCTGCTGGATCACTGTTATGTTGTTGCACCAGCCACCGTTGATGTAAAAACAGATTCCTCCGCCTTTAGTTTTGCCGGAAAGTGCCGTGTCTCTGTCCGCACGGTAGAGATTGAAGCCTGCCAGCTGCAGCGCAGAGTCCGGAATTAGTCCGCACAGCCACGTCTCCGTGAAGCACAAAACCGCAGATGTATGAAAGTCCCTGTTTTTGCCCAACAGCAGTTGCAGTTCCTCCGTTTTGTTGGGCAGTGATCGCACGTTAGAGAGAAATATTCCCGGTAACGCTGTGCGTAGTCCGCGCTGGCGAAGACGCACGAGTGCACCGGCCCGTTTCCCTCTCCTCCGGCGTTTCGCTGCGTGAGCAAAGGTGAGCGCACCTTTGACCAGAATGTCCAAAATTTCCAGAGTTGGGAGGAGAAAACTGGGAAAAAGATCCTCTGGAGTTGTTGCCCTGATGTTCATGAGCTCTTCTCTGGTGAAAGAGCTCCGGGTACTGTCGCAAAAAACAGAGTTTACGAACAAAACAAAACAATGCGCACCAACACACCGAGGCAGCCGTCCGCGGCGCCATCTTGTTTATATTTATATATATATATATATATATATATATATATGTATATATATATATATATATATATATATATATATATATATGTGTGTATATTTAAAGACCTGCAAAATCTGAAAACTAGTGATTTCTAAACAGAAACATGTTGTATTTATTGCTTTTAGCCCGTCTTTAAAGACACAGTGCTTCACTGAACCTCCTCCTCATGTTTCAGATCAGCTCCACACGTGCGTCTGGGATATTGTTAGCCTAGCTTAGCATGAAAACTTGAAGTAACAGTGACTGAAAGATGAATCAGATGTTGTCTGTGGTCTGTTCAGGACGAACCTGCTGTGGCTGCACACGTCGTTTGCCTTCATGTATCTGCTGCTGACCGTCTACAGCATGAGGAGACACACGTCCAAGATGCACTACAAGGAGGACGACCTGGTAGGACCTTCTTCCACACAGCGTTTGTTCCTGTTCTCCACTCTGAGCGTCTTCTCTCCAAAGTCTCTGGTGACGTCACCTCGTCCTCTGTGATGAGAGTCACTGTATGTTTGTCCTGTGGATGATGTCATCATCCCGACCCTCCTCCTCTGATGTCATGACGCCAGATGAAAATAGAAAAGATTGTGTGGTCACAGAAACAAGACGCAGCCTTAAACCAGGACAGCTGTGTTTGTGTTGTAATCCCAGTTTGGTGTCTTGCAGGTGAAGCGCACTTTGTTCATTAACGGCATCTCTAAATACGCCGAGGAGACTCAGATCAAACAGCACTTTGAGTAAGTTCACTGCTCTTCTTCTTCTTCTTCTTCTTCTTCTTCTTCTTCTTCTTCTTCTCACGTTAAACTGTCTCTGGACGTTTTTACCCAAAATGTCTTTAATCTGATTCTGTGGCATCTTGCTATTCACTAGAAAATGTTCTGGCCTCAGCTCAGGACACACTCCTTCACCATGACACTGCACCTGGATGTCTTTTAGATATTGTTCAGTTATTCACAGCCAGTTTTGCAAAGGAATCAGGTTCAAACTGTCGCTAACTCTTAAAAACTTCAGCGATAACTTGGTTTGTGTTTATTCTTCAGGCAGGCGTACGAGAACTGCACCGTGCTCGAGGCTCGTATCTGCTACAACGTGGCCAAACTGATGTCTCTGAACGCCGAGAGGTGAGACAGACAGATGCTCAGGGCCCAGTGCATGCTGGGATACGTATCAGCTGTGGGTTTTTCTTAAAGAGAATGTGTTTCTTCTCCACGTTTGAACAACCAGACCTGCTCTGTGATTTTGTCCATCAGGAAGAAGACAGAGCGCAGTAAGAAGTTCTTCACCGACCTGATGGCGAAGGAACACGTTCCCACCATGATCAACCCCAAACCCTGTGGACACCTCTGCTGCTGCGCCATCACCGGCTGCGAGGAGGTGACGCTAACACTGACGCTAGCACTAATGTTGATGCTAACACTGTTTACAGACAATGTAACTTCACACAAGCGCCATGTGATTTAAATACTCCACTCTGATTGGAGATTTTACTTCTTGACTGGTGCACAGTCAGTGATTTATGTTCCTGCGTGGCCTGATTGGATGAGTGGGTTTGGGATTAGCATGTTAGCTTGTTAGCAGTGATCTAGCAGCGTACGTCTGTCCTGCAGGAGGAGGCGGTCAGCTACTACACCAAGAGGGAGGCCAAGCTGAAGGAGGAGTACAGGAAGGAGAAGGAGAAGGTCCACACTAAACCGCTGGGCATGGCCTTTGTCACCTTCCAAAACGAGGCCATGACTGCTATGTGAGCCACCATCTGACCCCACCCTTTACCCGGCCACGCCCATCATCCAACAACACCCTCTATCTGACCCCACCCTTTACCCGGCCACGCCCATCATCCAACCACACCCTCTATCTGACCCCACCCTTTACCTGACCCCACCCCTGCTGTTCACCCCTCCCAACAACAGTCACACAAATAATTGGTTAATTTGTCTTTGTGTTCATTTCACATACCCTGTACTCTGTTCTGACCCCTCCTCTTCTCTCTGGCCCCTCCCCCTCCCATTGACTCCACCCCGTCTTTTTTCACAGTATTTTGAAGGACTTCAACGCTTGTCAGGTTCAGGGCTGTCGGTGTCGTCAGGAGCCACAGTCCTCTCAATTCAGCGAGGCTCTTCACGTTCACAGCTGGAGTGTTTCATACGCGCCCGACCCACAGAACGTCCGCTGGTATGTCCACAATCTCCGTCCGCCTAACACCACACCAAGCCACACAACCAACGCACCCATCACCCTCTGCTCATGCTTGTGGTTTCTTCCTGCAGGGAACACCTGTCGCTGGGCGGCGTCTGCTGGTGGATCCGCTGCTTCATCATCAACTGCATCCTCTTCCTTCTGCTCTTCTTCCTCACCACGCCGGCCATCATCATCTCCACCATGGACAAGTTTAACGTCACCAAGCCTGTCGAGTATCTCAATGTAAGAATAGATCCAGACGGAGCCGCTCAGTATGCTGTTGGTTGTGCTCCGACTCTCTGCTCAGTGTCTGTGTGTCGGTTCTTTCAACAGAACCCAATCGTCACCCAGTTCTTCCCCACTCTGCTGCTCTGGGCCTTCTCTGCTCTGCTGCCCACCATCGTCTACTACTCTGCCTTCTTCGAGGCTCATTGGACCAGGTAGCATCGCTGTTCACGCCTCACCCTCCTCTCCATCAGTACTGCAGTATCAATACTAGCACATAGGTGTTTTTATTTGAGTATTGTGGTCCAACTTTGTCAACCCATACAAATCCTGAGCGTGAACAAGTGCAGGTCCAAGTCCATGTGGGCTGAATTCCCCCATATTTGATTAAATGTGTCTCGGTGTGTCCGCAGGTCTGGAGAGAACAGGACGACGATGCATAAATGTTACACCTTCCTGATCTTCATGGTTCTGCTGCTGCCATCTCTCGGACTCAGCAGGTAATCAGAACTGCTCGCTGTAAGAGTCCATTCCTGATTGACCTTTGACCTCTGCTGTCCTCAGTAACACACCGTCTCTCTCTGGTTTCCCAGTCTGGATGTTTTCTTCCGCTGGCTCTTTGATAAGAAGTTCCTGGCTGATGCCAAAGTCAGATTTGAGTAAGTCATCCTGTCACCTGTCCCACAGATCATTTCCATCATGTAACAGACGATCTAATCTAAAATACAAATCAAGTTTCCATTTTAAATGATCAATAAAATTACAAAGCAGAGCTCAGATACAGACTTTAAGTCCCTGTCTTCTGTGTTGTGTCTTCTTCAGGTGCGTCTTCCTGCCGGATAACGGAGCATTCTTCGTCAACTACGTCATCGCCTCGGCGTTCATCGGGAACGCCATGGACCTGCTGAGGATCCCCGGTCTGCTCATGTACATGATCCGGCTGTGTCTGGCTCGCTCCGCTGCCGACCGCCGCAACGTCAAGAGGGTGAGGACGGACGCTGACTGACACTGACCGAGACAACAGACGCTGACCGAGATCTCTCCGTAAAAAATCAGACTCGACTGTGGGTCCTGCTGGACAAAATGGTTGACTCCGGTCCTGGTGAACACCTTTAGGAGTCCATTATTGTCCCCAGGTGGACACCTGGATCTAAGCCCAGTCTTCCCCCGTGGTTGTGTCCTGTCTAACATGTGGTCTCGTGTCCCTGCAGCACCAGGCCTATGAGTTTCAGTTCGGGGCAGCGTACGCCTGGATGATGAACGTCTTCACGGTGGTGATGGCCTACAGTATCACCTGTCCCATCATCGTCCCCTTCGGTCAGTCTCAACCACACATCTGTCAACAGTTTTCATGGTGGGGGGCCTCGGAACCTCCAGGGGGTCCTTACAGTAAAATGTATCTTTCTGGTGCAAAACCAGGAGGCTCCGAGTCGTTCAGCTGTGTGTGACTCCCTGCCTCACCTGTCCCTCTGCAGGTCTCATGTACATGCTGCTGAAACACCTGGTGGACCGGTACAACATGTACTACGCCTACCTGCCCTCCAAACTGGACAAGAAGATCCACTCGGGAGCCGTCACCCAGGTGGTGGCGGCGCCCATCCTCTGCCTCTTCTGGCTGCTCTTCTTCTCCACTGTACGCACAGGTAAGCCCCGCCCCCTGCTGGACAAACCAACTTTTCTACTCGAGTCCTAATCGAGTGCGTCGAGATGTGTCTGGTTCAAGTCCAGAACTCTACGTTTGAGTGACTCAATGGCTTTGACTTGTTGTGGAATGCTGAATAATGCTACCTGCTGATGTGTTGTCAGGCTTTGAGACACCAACCTCCATGTTCACTCTGGTGGTTCTGGTCGTCACCATCGTGGTCTGTCTGTCTCACGTTTGCTTCGGACACTTCAAGTACCTCAGCGCTCACAACTACAAGGTACAGCCCCGTTTGATTAAATGCTCTATGAAACGTTGATGTTGGCGATCAGAACTGTGTCTGACTCCCCGTCTCTGTCTCAGATCGACACCAAGGAGAACGACGTGGACGCCGTCGAGAATGGACGTCCTTCTCGTCCCTCGTCCTCCCCCACCACCAAGTCTCAGGTGACTGGCTGTAACTCAAGGACTCTGTATATTATATGTATTGGCTGTGTCGCGTTAGCTCACCTGTATGTTGTGGTTCTGTGTCCAGCAGCAGCAGCAGCAGCAGCAGCAGCAGCAGATGTATATCGCCCAGGTGCTCCAGGACCCAAACTCGGACGAGCCGGGCGGTGGCAGCGGCGAGGAGGACCGAGGGTCGTCCCAGGACGAGGAGATGTTGAACGGAGGGAACAGCATCAATGAGGCGGATTTTCAGTCAGGGGAGGACAGTCTGATCGCCAACGAGGTCCACCAGTAGCTGGGGGTGGAGCTCGAGGCAGGGGGCGGAGCTAGTTGAGTGTCCATACCCACACTCAACAGTTACAAAATAAAGCTGACTGGAGAATCACAACACATATGAACACACGTACAGATACTGACACAGTTAGCTCCACCCCCTCCCTGCTCGAAGACTTGACCCTGACCTTAGACGCCGGCGCCGGGTCGCCAACATCCAGTCCTGCACGTCTGTGGAAACTGGACATCAGACTGTGTCCACAGGAAGCCACTGTACATAACCACAAAGCCAAAAGTTTTCTTTTTGTTCTTTTGTTTTGTCTTTTTCTCGGGGTGGGGGCGGGGTTTAAAATTCGTGCCTGGGCTGGATTTCGTTCGTTCGCACACGTGTCTTGACTCCTGATCCCACCGCGGGTCACCGGTACTCGACCCGTCAAGGGGTCAAAGCTGATGCTGTCTTTTTCTTCGGCCAGGCGCACTGCTCCAAACGAACGCCAGCCGTTGCCGCCGTCCTCTGATACTGGAGTGCTAAATAAGTCGCCAACCGCCAGCTCTCGTAATGGTAGAAGCCTCGCTTATGCAGACGCATCGCAGTCTCCCTTCTCTGTTCGCCGCCCTCTTTCTTTCTCTCTGTGGAAACAGTGGCTTGTGGATTTTGCCGACATTTTCAACACATCATCTGGAAGTTTTTTGGTTTTCTTGACCTGCCAAGCTTTGCTGCATGTCGTTTAATGTGCTGTCTGGATTTGTGATGTCGCCACCTCCGGACGATGCCATCAAGTGCAGCTCTGCCGTGACCAATGAGCTCGCCAGATTCCCACCCTGACCTCAGCAGCACATCCTCCACCTGCCAGGTGAGCTTCACTGGTCAACCACTGGACTCGACACCAGACTGCTTTCTTTTCTTGGTCTTTGATTTCACCTGAACTACCTTAAATCGTGAATACCTGACGAAGGGAACGGGATGTTTTGTGTCTGTGTAGGTTCAGCAATCAGAACTCTTTGTGAAGACGCTCCGACACTTCCAGCAGCAGCAGTCGTGTAGTTTGAGCTCGGTAGACGCAGAAGAGCAGCGCTTTTCGTCCGGACGGTCTACCCATCACGCCTGAAGCTGTCGGGACTCTCAAAAGAAAATGTTTCCTGTTTGTGTTTTGAACTCTGTGTGTGTGTGTGTGTGTGTGTGTGTGTGTGTGTGTGTGTGTGTATAGTATCTTAATGTACACCAACCTGCTTCATTAAGTGTTCGGCAACATCACCAGGCAACCAAAAACATTTGGCCAACGAGCTTCGGTGGTTGTCAGGCTTCTGTAGAATCGGTTCAAAGTTTCGCTCAGCCTCTCCTGCGTTAGTCCCACAGCTGAAGCCTGCATGTTCACGTTATATTTAGTCCAGCTGGATTCACTTCATGTGTCCACTACAGCGCAGCAGCTATCTTAGCCTGCTAGCTTTAGCTCCATCAACAGAGCAAACGGACATCTTGAGGTTGATTTACACGTTTCATGAAGTTAAAGTTTAAGGGTCATCAGTCCATCCTACTTGGAGCCTAACGCCAGTCAACTGAAGCTAACTGGACTCAGGCTGATATCCAGGATCGTTCAGAGGCGACTTGTTGCCGTTGACTTTGTGCTTCTCGAGAACCAAAAAAAAAAAAGTAAATTGGGTCATTTTGCTCCAAACACACACTCTGCCTCCTGCTGTGGAGGTTAGTGATACCAGAGTGTGTGTTGGCGAACAGTGGCGGTCTGTTTTCAGCACCACGCCTGCTGGACAAATGAGTCGTTCTAGAAAGCATTGGGCTGGTTTCTGTTGGAAGCAGAGCAACACTGTTAGCTTACGATTACAAAAGTTTGACTTTAAGAACAAAATATTTAGCCTCAGGGTCCAGTTAGCTTCTGTCTAGCTAACACAGCTAAGTTGCGTTGTGTTAGCCCACATGATGGTGAACATGCTGGACAATGAGCAACATCAGTTTATTTAAAAGTCGTGAACCTGACCGGCCATCTTGCTCAGAACTAAACATCAGGATACCACGGACATGTTCTCCAAGCAGAACTCTACTTCCTGGTTCTGCGACCCTCTGAGCATGTGCGGTAGATGTTACATGATGATGTCACAGATATTTAAATCTCTTCATAAAGAGTCAAACTGAGCCTGTCTGCAGTTTTAAAGACGTCTCTTTTATTATGGAGCTCTGTGCAGAATATCCCTCCTGGGTCAGAGGAGAGTTTGTAGCTGTGGTACCGTGAGTGACCACCGGGCCGAGCAGGTCCGATTAATGGCTTCATACCCAGGACACAGAAAAAGGGTTTAGCATGATAGTGGTGAGCTCACAAATGACTGTCGTTCTTTTTAAGAAAGCAAGCTGTTTTCCTCAGATGGAACTAGGCTGGCGGTGCCTGGAGATGGATGTTTAAGGAACATTTAATCTAAAAAACAATTTGATAATCCCCAATTCCCATGATGCTTCTGGTGTCTGATGCCCGGGCCTGATTGGACGATTTTAATGGCACCTGCCATCCAGTCACAACCTGGTGTCCGTGCTCCCTGCTGTTCACTACACGTTCAGGTGTGTGTGGTCATCCTTGAGGCCCCGCCCACTGAGTTTCTGTTGCTACCTGTCAGTCTGTCAGTTCGCAGCGACGGCTTTACGTTCGGTTTCATTTTAATTTGTGAAGCGGTTCGTCTCTGACATCACACAGGAACAGGAAGTGGACCCGGCTGGCAGCAGCGTCATCAGGACGCCACGTTTAAAATGTTTAAAACACAAAGTTTGAAACGTCTCAGGTTTCTCCTGAATAATGTTTACATCAGCTTGAGTTGCTCATTTTCATTTTAGTGTGTGTGTGTGTGTGTGTGTGTGTGTGTGTGTGTGTGTGTGTGTGTGTGCGCGCAGGGCTGGACTATGAAAGCTGCAGTCACCAGGACATCAGGTTCTGTGGCTGCACGCTGGAGAACCTGCAGCTTCTGCGTCCACGTGATGTTTCCTCTTCACCTCCAGCGGAGCGCCGGCTGTCGGCCGTCGACGCTCCGGCCGTGATTGTATGCACACGAACGATGAAACTGAAGGAGAGCTCACAGGATCCGGACCTGAAGTCTGAATCTGGACTCGCAGGTTCAGGTCAGCAGCTCTCAAACCCTCAGAGGAGCGAGGAGCGCTCGTTATCTTCACCTCTTATAGAGAGCTGAAGCCCCGCCCCTTCCTGTTCCCCTCATGGACCTCGTTGGTCAAATCTTCTGTAGTGTCTGTAGTGAAGAGAGATGATAAAGTACTGATCCGGTCTGAACTGGATCAGAATCTCACACATGATGTTTGTCAGTTTGTTGTAGTTTTGTGTTAAAGCTCAGTGAACTACATCGTCTCATCAACATGGCACCAGAACCAACATCGAGCCAACTGGGTCAGAAAAGGTTCTGGTTCAGTTCTGAGCTGCTGATATACAGGAGCAGCTCTACAGTCAGGAGAGGTGAGTTCAGTCTGATGACAAACTGACAAACATCAGGAGATTCTCACCCAGTTCAGACTGGATCAGCACTTTATCATCTCCCTTCAGTACCAAACAAAGGTTTGATCGATGAGGTCCATGAGAGGAACAGGAAGGGGCGGGGCTTCAGCTCTCTGTCTGAATACAAACAATGCTCATTTTTAGTTTAACTTCCTTTAAACCTCAGAACAAGAACCGGATCAATAGTACTGATCATGGTCCTCTTTCAGTTTGAATAAAACTGGAGGAGGATCAGATCATGGTTCTGTGTCAAGGTCCAAACCTCAACCACTGTCCGCTTCACTGATGTTCTGTAATGTGAAAACAAGCGTTCTGCCCTTCAGTCTCGTTACCTGGAAACAGCAGCAGCTTCAGACGCTTGCTGCGTTCTTCATCGCTGACCATCACAAACCCGATGAGTCAGTCGGGTCGACACACGTCAGACAAACCTGGAGCCAGAAAACGTCTCTTATATTAAAACGCATGACATCATGTAAAGAAAAACATTGGAGAAAAAAAAAGAAATTTTTTTTTCCTGTAATTTCAAATTAAATCGTTCCCCTTCAAAATAAAGCTCCTCCCAGCAGTTGGAGGTCACGCAGGGTCAAAGGTCGACGTGTCGGGACTGAAGAGCCGAACTGGAGGTTGCGAGCTGCTGCGTTCACTGACCCTCGGTGTCGTAGGACCTGATGATGCTCGTGAGAATACCCAGAGTGTGTGATATTTTTGTAACTGCTGACTGAAGTATTTGATACTGACGAGATGTTGATAGCTGTGACGACGCCGTTGTAACATGTAACTAAAGGTTTTTAATAATCAGCCGCTACTTTTTGCTTTTCTTAGTTTTTTAACTTGTTGCTGAAGTTGTTGAAGTTGTAAAAAGACGAATGTGAACTGGAGAGAAACGCCGCCTACTGAAAACCTGTAAAATAAAACGTGTAAATAGTCATCGTCCTCGGAGACCGACATGTCTCACTGACTCCGAGCTAACAGGCTACTGTCATCTCATGCTTTTAATTTATTGCTGTGACACTATTTATTTTTACTTTGGTCTGTACAGTGAAACATTTGTCCTATTTATGTTACTTGATCAATAAAATTGGCTCTCATCTGTCGAGTCCTGTGAGTTTGTGCAGACAGAAATCAGAGACGGACGACGGCAGCAGAGTCACTCTCGCTTTATTAACCAAGTCAGAGAACCACACCGAGCTGCACCGCGGTGACCGCTACACGTAACCATGGTGACAGGACACCAAGGAAGCAGAGAGTGGTTCACACAGGTGTCTCCTCCTTCACCTCCACCTTCACCTCCACCGGCACCTCCTGCACAAACAAGAACACCTGTGTCAGCTGCTGAGCTTCAGTATGAGATCCAGAACATCAGTGAAGCAGCACCTCCTGACTCCAATATGGGGGCCTGCTCACACACCTGCTCACACCTGCACACACACCTGTTCACCCCTGTCCACATCCAGCTCAACACCAGGAAGACCAAAGAGCTGGTGGTGGATTTCTGCAGGCACAACAACCCTGCACAGGTGAACATCCTGGGAACAGACATTGAGATGGTGACATCTTACAAGTACCTGGGAGTTCACCTGAACGATAAACTGGACTGGACTGATCACACTGCAGCTACATACAAGAAAGGTCAGAGCAGACTGTATCTGCTAAGGAAGGTCAGGTCCTTTGGGGCGCAGGGGGACCTCCTGACCTCTTTCTATGACTCTGTGGTGGCATCAGCCATTTTCTATGGAGTAGTCTGCTGGAGCAGCAGCATCTCCGCAGCAGACAGGAGGAGACTTGATAAACTTATCAAGAAGTCCACCTCCATCCTGGGATGCCCTCTTGACACAGTGCAGGTTGTGGGAGAGAGCAGGATGATGGACAAGCTGTCATCACTGCTAGTGCAGGAGTCCCATCTGCAGGACACTATCTCAGCACTGGGCAGCTCCTTCAGCAACAGACTGATACACCCTAAGTGTGTGAAGGAGAGGTATCACAGGTCCTTCCTCCCTGCTGCTGTCAGACTGTACAACCAGCACTGCTCCATATAGACCTCACCCTGTACTCTGCACTGTGCAGTATGTCTGCACAAAGGTCACTTCTGTTTTTGCACTATCTGGTCAATTTCCTTAACATCCATATTTATTCCATATTTATTATCTGTATTTAAAATCTAAGGAAGAAAACTGCTGTTAATTTTGTACTACATCATTTAAATATGTATATATGTCTATTTCTTCCCTTTTTAATTTTATTGCTTATAATATGTTTCTGTTTTTGTAATATTCTGTCGCTGCTGTAACAAACAAATTTCGCCGTCTGCGGGAGGATTTCTGATTCTGATTCTGATTCACCCCTGTTCACACCTGTTCACCCCTGCTCACCCCTGCTCACACCTGCTCACACCTGTTCACCCCTGTTCACACCTGTTCACCCCTGCTCACACCTGCTCACACCTGTTCACCCCTGTTCACCCCTGCTCACACCTGCTCACACCTGTTCACCCCTGTTCACACCTGTTCACCCCTGCTCACACCTGCTCACCCCTGCTCACACCTCTTCACCCCTGCTCACACCTCTTCACCCCTGTTCACCCCTGCTCACACCTGTTCACCCCTGCTCACACCTCTTCACCCCTGCTCACACCTCTTCACCCCTGTTCACCCCTGCTCACACCTGCTCACACCTCTTCACCCCTGCTCACACCTGCTCACACCTGCTCACACCTGTTCACCCCTGTTCACACCTGTTCACCCCTGCTCACACCTGTTCACCCCTGTTCACACCTGTTCACCCCTGCTCACCCCTGCTCACACCTGCTCACCCCTGCTCACACCTGCTCACACCTGTTCACCCCTGCTCACACCTGCTCACACCTCTTCACCCCTGCTCACACCTGCTCACACCTGTTCACCCCTGCTCACACTTGTTCACACACGTTACATTCGTCACACACACATCGGCACGGTCAGCTCAGGTGTCTGGTGACAGCTGCCCCATCACGATGGCGTTCGGACCGCTGCCTGCAGAGTGTAAACAGTCGGGACAAACTAGTTGATCAGAACCAACCTGGAGCGGAGCAGTAGAACTCTGAGCAGCCTCCAGCTTCTGCTGCAGCTCCAACACTTCCTGTCGAGCCTGAAAACAAACAGGAAGCAGTTCAGTCGTGGTTCTAAACTTTGGTAATTAATGTGATGGATGTGAAGGAGGAGACCTGCTGCAGCTCTGCATCCAGCTGCTGACGCTGCTCCTGCTCCACCTGCAGCCTGACGGACACCTGCTGCAGCTGAGACTGCACCTGCACACACACACACACACACACACGAGTGACTTCCTGTTGCTTGCTGTTTCTGGCGGCTTCAGTAAAGTAGATTGTGCAGTGAGTTCTGGTTCTGGACGGTCTGACACGTGATTTATATTTGGACAGTTTACTAACAACTCAGATAATTTAGGATCAATCGTTACACTTGTGGTTATTTGTGTGTTGGGTGTGATAGATGTGATGTCGGACCTGAGCGAGCTCCTCGCTGCAGCTCTGACTGAATGTGGCCTCCTCCAGCTGTTTCTCCAGCTGAGCCTCCAGCAGCATCAGCTGCTCCTTCAGCTGAGACAGCAAACACAGAGTCATTGAAACACTGATGAAGTTCTCAGTCATCCAGTCCTGGTACCTCTAGGTTCTGTACCATATTCAAGTGGACTTGTTTGAGTTTGTTGAAGACATTTCACCTCTCATCAGAGACGCTTCTTCACTTCTAACTAACTGGTGGAGCTGTAGGCTTTAAACTTTATGTAGGAGTGTCCTGACAGAGTGGAAGTGTCCTGACAGAGTTGTTAGGGCTATTTGTGAGTCGTTGACACAACTGGACTCGTGAGTTGGGATGGTATCAACGAGTCCCACGCAAACTTAACAACACTCCCACACTCTGTTAGCACACTCCCACACTCTAAGGACACTCTCACACCATGTAAGGTCACTCCCACACTCTGTAAGGTCACTCCCACACTCTAAGGACACTCCCACACTCTGTAAGGACACTCTCACACTATGTAAGAACACTCCACACCATGTAAGGTCACTCCCACACCATGTAAGGTCACTCCCACACTCTGTAAGGACACTCCCACGTAGAGTTTAAAGTTACTCTGAAGTGAAGAAGCTTCGTGGATGAAGGTGAAACATCTTCAGCAAACTGAAACAGGTCCATTCGATACAGAACTTAGAACTTTATTAACAGAGAAGCATCGCCCAGAGTCGGTACTTCAGGACGGACCTGCTGAGTGCTGTCTGTGTCCGTCTTGTCTGTCTGAGCTTGGTCCTCCAGCAGCTGCAGCTGATCCAGGACCTGCAGACAGAAACCAGGTTACAGGTGTTGTAATAAGACTTCACATGCCACAGAACACCTAACGGAGGAGAGCAGCCGCCTGAGTGAACGGGTCTCTTTATGAACCCAGATTGTGTTTGTGATGCTCACTGTTTGTTTCTGCTGCTCAGCTTCACACAGTTTCTTCTTCCACTCGTTTTCTTCTTCTTCAGAGCGCCGCTGCAGAGCCTGAAGCTCCGCCTCCTGCCACAGACACAACCGTCATCACCATGACATCACGACACAGGAACACAACATGCAGACAAGTGAAATTTTTACTGTTTCCTGCAGCAGCTTCACTTTCTGATCGAACTCCGTTTGCAGTTCTGTCTGTTTCATCTGAGCCTCCATCAGCCTCAACTGCACCTGACAACCACATAAACACATCAAATACCAAACATATCACCTGTATCACCTGTCAGCAGCGTGGAGGACGTCCGTGGGTTTACCTCGGAGAGAGAACGCTCTGCTTCACTTCTGCTCTCCTCAGCTGTCCGAGTGAGAAGCTGCAGCCAGTCACTCTGCAACAAAACGACAAACAGGTTCAAGTGTGATCAGAAGAGTTCACCAGTGAATGAATGTTCAGATGAAGAGCAGACCGACCTGGTCCACATCCACATGGACGCCAGGAAACAGAATCTGCAGTGATGCCTGGAAGTCCGAACGCAGGGAGGCAATCCTGGACTGAGCTTCAGTCTGAAGACAGAAACACATGAGGAATGTAATATTCAATTCACCACACAGAGGTCAAGACTTCACAATAAAAGTCCTGCAGCTTCCTGTTCTTCACTGACCAGCGCTGCTTGGAGCTCCGCCTCTCTCTGGTCGCTTAGACGCTCTGCAGTTGAAGACGCTGCTGCTGACAATGCTATTTTCTCTTGCAGCTCCTGAAGTAAAATTCGAAACCATCAGAATGAAAAGTGATTAGTTTGGTATATTGTTACTGTTCTTGTAAAATGTGACATGTTTAGATCAATAACATGTTTCTTCTTGTGTAAATGGTTGAAGAGATGAGTGAGGTGCTGGACTTGGACTCACGGTGCCGTGGTGACGGGCCTGTTGGAGCTCCTCTCTGAGCTGCTGGACTTCTTCCTCCAGACGCAGCAGCTGAGAGTCTTCCTCCAGACTGACAGACGACAAACAACAGACACAATGTCACTCAGCAGCTGCACCTGAAACACATCAGCTGTTTGGTCAGGTGTGTTCTCACCTTTCAAATGGCTGCTCGGACTCTGTCTCACTTCCTGATCCCTGCAGAGGAGAAGAAGAACCATCAGAACCAGAGTGATTGTTCTGACAGCAGTTCTTTGATCTCTGCAGGTAGAACTGATGTCTGACACAAACCGGGCAGTAACAGTGAGTTAAGAAACGAGGAAACAGAAGCAGCTTCTCATCAGTGCATCAGTGGTAGTTAGCTGCTGAAGCTAGCATTAGCATTAGCTTCGACCTTCAGCAGGTGCACCGTGGATCAATGTGATGATGTCAGTTTGTGGATTCAAACCTACGTCTTTGTTCATCTGATCTCTGGCTGCTGCGTCGCCTTCCGTCGCTCTGGGGACACAAAGAGACATAAAATGGCTGCTGAAAGTTTGGCGGTGCACTTCCTGTTCTGTCCACCAGGTGCTGCTGTGGTCAAAGTGAAAATGAGAACTGTGAAATGTCGCAGAGCTTCTTCTCTGTTTCTGACCTCTGTGATGATGTCAGCAGCTGTAGCTCCTCCCTCAGCTGAGAAAGCTCCGCCTCCAGAGCAACGACCTGCTCGTCTCTGCTCTGTACACTGACAGGAAGACACACAGGAAGTTAAACTACACGACATCACATGAGGGTATTTAAGTGCATGTGCAAGTGAATGATGGTGAGCAGAAGAAGAGTTTGGTACCGGCTCTTCAGCTGCTGCACGTCAGACGACTCGTCCATCTGCAGACACAAACATCGGATCAGCTCCACAAAGATCCACAAATTATTTCTGCTAATGAAATGACGCTGAAAGATGATTTTAAAACCTGTCCCGCTGATCGTCGCGCATCGTGTTTAACTATGACATCATCACAAAGACCAACCTCTCGTCACGTCCAGCTGTGACTGACCTCCTGCCTCCCGGTATGACCCCGAGGGAGAAGCCCCGCCCCCCTGATGCAATTAAAATCAACTCCTTTAACAAATAGCACCATCTGCGCTATCACATCCTGTCAGCAGCAGCAGGAGTACTGGATGAGCGGCAGAATGAAATCAATAAAACGAAATCACCCAAAAAATGTGAGAGTTCAGGTTCTACCTGGACTGCAGCCCGGTTCTCCAGTTGGGCCTTGAGCTCCTGTAGCTCCGCCTCTCTGGACACCAGTGCCCCCTGCAGCTCTGAGGAGCAAACAGCACAACAACCAGCTTACTGGGTTTCTAGTTGATCTGGATGAGGTGAAACCACAGACGTGACCGATCAGAACCTTGTTCTGGAGTTTCCACAGAACTGGTTCTCATTGCTGAAACTTTGGGCTGAGTTACCAACATGCTAACAGAAACACTGACCGCTAACAGCAGCAGCTTCCTGCTGCGAGACTTTCAGGTCCGAGCACACTTCCTCCAGTCGCTGCTGCAGAACCCGCTCAGTGTCCCTGTGGACCAGCTGCACATACAGACAACAGAACAGAACCCGGCTCCATCAGTTACAACATCCAGACATTTGAAGAAACAGGAGTTTTGAGTTTTGACATTTGAGGACAACAGCTCTGTGATTCTGACCTGGGCTTGGGTCAGTTCTTGCTCAATGGCGGTCATCTTGGCCTCCAGACTCTTCCTGCACTCCTCGTCGGTCCGCAGAGCGTCAGTACGCTCGGTCAGCTCCCGACCCAGACGGACACAGTCCTGCCTGAGGCGGGCCAGCTCCGCATTTTGCCTGCAAAGGAGGGTGAGTATCAGACCGGATGATGGACATCAATGGTTCTGTCCATCCAACAGTCGCCTACATCTTGTCAACACTGTGATGGACTCCTAGTCCTCCTGGACGAGTCATCAGTACGAACTAAGTCAACTACGAGTCCCAGAGTGCATCATCATCAACAGAACCATGTGCACGTTACCTGCTCTCAGCCTGGCTGGTCGCCTGGTTCAGGGCATCTCTGAGGATAGAGTTCTCCTGCTGCAGCCGGGCCAGCTGAGCATTCGGACCGTTCTCCAGCTGCTCCTGCAGACTCCCGATCTGTTCAGGTTGAACACACAGTTAGCTAAACACACTGTAAACATCTGTCCCAGAACTGGCTTCACTCGGACCTGCCTTCAAGAACCTTAGACTTGACCTGAGACTTGACTGACAGGATGTAAGACTGGACCTGTGCTGCTGCTCTCAGGGACTCGACTGAGCCTGACACCGGACTCGAAGCCTTCTTTGATCTGCCACAGAGGAATTCAACGTTAGATGATCAGTACCTTCTGGTTCAGCTGCTGGGTGTGTTTCAGGTGTTCCTGGTCAGCAGTCTGGATTCTGGTCTGCAGGCCGGTGACCTCCTGGACTCGAGCACTCTGCTCCGCCTTCAGACGGGCCTCCAAAGAAGCCATCTTAGATTTCTCTGCCCCAAGTTCCTGAAGAAGGAAATACAACAAGACCACATCTGACTTTGTGAGGCGGCTGAAACCTGATGACTGTATGTACCCGACAGTAATCTGGAGGGTGTAACTGCACGCACAGAACTTCTGGTGCTGATTCAGTTCTTTGTCTAGAATCTGGTGGATCAAGTCTTTTGTTTTGATACTTTGAGAAACGTCTGATTCTGTCCCTTCTGTCTCAAATACTTTTACATCTTTGTGTTCTTTCTCACTGCTCCTCTACAGGTGCGACATATTTAAAGCTGTCCTGGTTCCTATTGGGTCGAATAGACTAACAGAACTGAAGGGGTAAATCTGGCAGAGACCCTGTGATGATCAGAACTCTGCCCGGCTCA
>NC_051039.1:356887-386887 GCF_904848185.1 Acanthopagrus latus | reverse complement strand
GGCTGAGAGCTGTGTGAAGAACATACTGCAGCATTTTAACTTGGACTGAACGGGTCAGATCAATAGAAACACAGTAATACAGCCTGAGATAGACTTCCGGTACAGTCTTTACACACGGCGTTAGATAATGAAGATCATTGCAGTGTGGATATTATAGTGATGCTGCAGCGGAGAGCAGTACTCAATAAGTACGACCACCGTGTACAAATACTCACTACACGTGCGATATATTGATCTCATAAACGGATGTTGTTGACCTTGTCACAAAACACATTTCACTGTCTGGAAATGTAACTTTATTTTGAAGGTCAGTGTGTTTCCTGTTGAGCTGATGTCCATCACTCAGCTGCTCATCTATTTATTATATCACTGTTCTGATCATCGATGAGTCGTCTGATTGTTTGTTGTTCAGTGAGAACTGAAGGACAAAACAAAACTCTGTGACACCGATCAACAGTTTTTAACCATTTAAGACATTTTAGAGGCCAAACAATTAATCAGTGAATGATAGATCCATCTCCAGTCCTCGTTGATCAGTAGAAGTGCTCAGTGTGTTTCCATGAACAGCCTCACTGAGCTGCAGCACGTCTGACTTTGTTGTTATTAACAAATAGTTTTCTGATTGATTATAATTGATTGTTTGTGGGTCAGCGTCTCCACGAGGGCGTGATCAGAGATCTGGAGCGGGTGGAGAGGAAGAAGGAGAACCTGAGGCTGCTGGAGGAGCAGAGGACGCTGACCAGACAGCTGGAGGAGGACAGGCGGCGCCGAGAGACGGAGCTCCGCCCACAGGACCACTGACCCAGGTATGATGCACCTGTTCCCAGAGGAGAGGACGCTCTGATGTCACACTGTGTCTGCCACTGGACTAACAACAGAACAGAACTCTGGCCTGTTTGTGAGCGTGGTGCTCTCGGTCCAGTCCACCTGTCAGTATCTTTTCAGCATCACTTACTCGATTTATTTACATCTCACACTCTACAAATTCATTTTTCCGCTCCTCGCCCGTTTGTCACAGACAGGCCGGCGTGACTCGACATGATGGACAGCAGCAGCGAGCAGCTGGGTGGAGCGGAGGACGAGGCGACCTGTACGTCGGCCTCAGAAGGGCTGGAGGAGGGCGAGGTGGAGGGCGAGACTCTGCTGATCGTGGAGTCGGAGGATCAGGGTTCGGTGGATCTGTCACACGACCAGAGCGGAGACTCTCTGACCAGCGACGTGGGCGAGGAGGCTGACGGAGGCTGGGCCTGCGAGGACATGTCCTTCTACTGCGACCGCTGCCACAAGTGGGTCCCTGCAGGTGAGACAGCCAGTCACAGCTCTGCTTCTCCATCAGGTGTCTTCCCTTCCAGGAACGTGACGACAGTTAACCTCAGGTGTGTCTCTGCTTGTGTTCATCAGCTCAGCTCCACGGTGAGCAGCCCAGCTACCTGAAAGGAGACAACTTCTTCAAATTCGTCTGCTGTGACTGCTCCGAGGATGGAAAGGAGAGCTTTGAGAGGATGAGACTCACCTGGCAGCAGGTACGACCTGCATCATTCACTCACCTTCACACACAGTGAAGGACACTGAGCTCAGTGATTCACACATGAACACAACAACAACACAGACTGAGACTTTACTTCCTGTGTGTCAGGTGGTGATGTTGGCCATGTACAACCTGTCTCTGGAAGGAACCGGCCGGCAGGGTTACTTCAGGTGGAAAGAGGACATCTGCGCTTTCATTGGCCGACACTGGAACTTCCTGCTGGGAACAAGGTCACCTTCCATCCTGCCGTCATTGTATTTACTCACCTGTTTCTACTTACACTCTTCATCTGTTATTTTTCACGATGAGTTGGTAACAGATGTGTGAATGCAGAGATGGGATGCTCCTTAAGTTGAAGGATGGTTCTGGTTTTGATGTTTCTGGGTCTTGTTTCAGTCCATTATTTCCATCAAGAGTAATTGTAATGTACATGCCAAATAATATCTTACCTCTGGAAAAAGTGGAAATATGATCAAACAGGTTGGAAACAAACGACAACATCTGCAGCTAAAACTAAAAGTGGCCAATAATCCATTTATGGTAAAACTATTGTATGGCAGGTCGATGTGTCTGTAGACGGCGGATGACCGAGGTCTGTTATTTAAAAGTATTCTTTCACAGAAAACATGTTTTTATGCGTCTTAATTACACAAAGTCAGTGCAAAAGCATGAATACATGCAAATTCACAATACAGCAGGTCTGCCCTGGAGGAGAGAGTCGGGGCAGAACCAGAACTCGGACACATTAGATTCGACTTGTCCGCTCCAGGAAACAGCATCCAGCAGAGTTTCCTGGGAGCTGCCGGCCCAGGTAGAGCCGGCAGATCTGTGTCGAGGTCAGAACAAATGTTCAGCACTATTGGGGTAAAAAACAATGTGGACAACAAGTACAGGAAACATGTAACCAAGCCAAAGCAAACCGCTTCAGTAACAGTACTTTTAATAAACATCCAGAACTTCACGACCTCTCGTCCTCACATCATTCTGTGGAACTTCTGTATTTCGTGGGCTAAGTTGTTCATGTGCTGTTGTTGTGGTTGTTTAGACTGACTGAACTTTGGAGCAGCGACTGTTTCTACCACCTGGAACTACATTTAGTCTCTCGAGTCTTAGATTCAGTTCTGGAGTTTCTCTAAAGGTTCTCAGAGATGAGTGTAGTTAGAACCGAGTTCCTGTGGTGAAGGCGGTCCACAGAAGACAAAGACACACAGGACGATGACATTGATAATAGGTATCAGGTGTAATTGGTTACAGCACAGTCAGAAAGTGAATGGCTGCTGCTCCTGATGTGGTTCAGCATGTCCAGTTCCTGACTGAGTTTCCTGTGGTCGCGTGAGACCCGGTGACTGTTTCTGTGTGCAGGAAGAAGACGTCAACATGGTGGAGCACGGTGGCTGGCTGTCTGTCCGTCGGCAGTCCCACCTTCTTTCGCTCAGGAGCTCAGGAGTTTGGTGAGCCCGGCTGGTGGAAGCTGGTCCAGAACCGACCTCCAACTCTAAGACCTGAGGTGGACAAATCCACCACAAAGGCTAAAGGTAACCTCCACCCAAAACCATCCAGCAGCAGTCTAGTGAAAGGTCCCAGTCCTGCAGGTAAAGGACACTGAGCTGATCCTCTGTTGTCGCCTGCAGCCTCCAAACCTGCTGTGGACCCGATCATCACTGTGGAGGGTCTGAGGAAGCGCGGGGCCAGAAACCCTGTGGAGAACGCCATGCAGCTGAAGGAGAAACGTTCCCGCACTCAGGAGGCCAAAGACATCCGACGGGCTCAGAAAGAGGCAGTGAGCGGCTACACCGACCGCAGCACCTCCTCCACACCGGTGAAACTGGGCGGAGGCCGCGGGGGGAGCGCCGGGCGCCGGCCCGACCTCGTCCTGGAGAAGGGTGAGGTCATCGATTTTTCCTCCCTCAGCTCTTCAGATCGAACTCCCCTCACCAGCCCATCACCGTCGCCTTCACCGGACTTCTCCGCCCCGGGGACGCCGGCATCTCACTCAGCAACACCCAGCCTGCTGTCGGAGGCGGACCTGATCCCTGACGCCATGCCTCCACAGGCTCTGTTCCATGGTGAGTGACGCTTCACTCACAGACGAGTGACAAAACAACTTGTTAAATGTCTGATGCTGATGTCTCTGATGCTTTGACCTCCAGACGATGAGGAGATGGAGACGGAGGGAATGATCGACCCGGGGATGGAGTACATCCCTCCTCCCAGCGCCAACCTTGTTGCCCGCAAGAAGCTCCGCATAGCACCACCTCACATAAAACGTGAAGAAGATAGTGAGGACGATGAAGGCCGCGATCGTGGGGACGACTTTGAAGAGCCAGTAGGACCAGGTGAAGGTCCATCTCTCTCCACTAGGGGGTGTGTTAGTGCTGGAGGACCTGAGCGGAGAAGGATAACACACCCTGAGAAGGCAGACGGTTCTGGAGGTGTCCAGACTCCTCGCTTCACCATGCTCAGTCTTTATGAGGAGAGGATGCTGCTGCGACGGCTGGATGCCTGCCCGCTGGCCCTGGCTGTCACCCCACAGGCCAGACGCCTCCAGAGAAAGCTGCTGGTCCGCCAGGCCAAGAGGCAGAGAGGGCTCCCCCTGTTGGACCTCGACCGGGCCATCAGCACCACCCTCAGTCTGGTGGGGGGCATCTACAGCGCCCAGGAGGTGGGGTCTCAGATGCGAGGTGGAATCCTGGGAAAATACTGCACCAACAGCCAGGAGCTGCGCATTCTTGATCGCTTCCAGGTACCTTCATCATACATCCTGGTCTTCTTCAATCAAACACGTCTGTCCTGTACATCCCATTGAGCTGGTACCTCCACATGACCCGTCCTGACCCAGAACCCTGCTTCTGCTGGAGCTTATTAATGATAAGGAACGATGGTGGCCGGTGCATGGCTGTTTTTATTCAGATGTTTTGATTCTGTAAGTTAGTTTGATTCTTGTTCTGAACTCTCCACCAACGTTGTTCTTAGCTGCTGTCAGCAGTGAAGAGTCAGAGAAACTACTGTTCAGTAATTTGAAAATTGACTCAAATGAAAGTTTTCCATGTGAAACAGTTTTGCGCTTCTGATTGTGTTGATGATACTGGAACCACTTGAAGAGAACTGAATGACATGAATGTGTTTGTGTGCAGACCAACCTCTCCAGCCGACGGAACGTCCAGCAGCACTCAGTGTCTTTCTGGCATCGTCTGATGGGAGCAGAGGGCAGTTTGGACCAGAGCATCAAGAGTCCGTACACATCCCGCATCCTGAAACCGTACATCAGGTAAAGAGTCCTGAGACCTTCAGGTGGAGGCTGTCAGGGCCTCTAATCGGTCGCTGGAGGTAGAACAGCAGTGTAACTTCTGTTTGTGCTCTTCAGGAGGGACTATGAGAGTCGTCCAGTGAAACTGAGGTTGTTGGAAGAGATCAGAGCTTACCCTCACAGGAAGGAGCCCAACTGGGTCCCTGAACCCAACGCCTCCATCGACTACTGCTACGTCCGCCCAAACCACATCCCTTCTGTCAACGCCATGTGTCATGACAGCTTCTGG
This sequence comes from Acanthopagrus latus, assembly GCF_904848185.1. Lineage (NCBI taxonomy): Eukaryota > Metazoa > Chordata > Actinopteri > Spariformes > Sparidae > Acanthopagrus > Acanthopagrus latus. Next base: position 381,823 of record NC_051039.1, on the reverse strand, counting down.
CCAGGTAGCACAGACCGACATTCTCCTCACTAAGATCCATCCGATCATGAATCTGTCTGTCCAAACCCACCGTTTGCTCGGTTCTGTCCTCCTCCAGGTGTGGACCTGTCAGAGTGTCTGCAGTACCCCGACTTCAGCGTGGTGGTCCTCTATAAGAAAGTCGTGGTTGGTTTTGGTTTCATGGTGCCAGACGTGAAGTACAACGAGGCCTACATCTCCTTCCTGCTGGTGCATCCTGAGTGGAGGAGAGCCGGCATCGGCACCTTCATGATCTACCATCTGATCCAGGTGAGGCTCCGGAGTCCGACACTAAACACTGGGTTCTGATTCAGCCGGTCCCTGAGGTGGACAGACTGTCGGTGGTGACGTTTACATCTGTTTAAGAGTTTATCAGATTGTCGTCCCCAACAGTCACTTAGACATTAAAACATGCAGGTTGAAAACACACACAGCTGTTTATGATCCTCAGACAGGAGAATAATCATCCTCTGATGCTGTGAGCAAACAGCAGAAATGCAGCATCTTTGACCTCCTCTGAGCTGAATGTGTTGGTGTTTTTCAGACGTGTATGGGCAAAGACGTGACGCTGCACGTGTCGGCCAGTAATCCCGCCATGCTGCTCTACCAGAAGTTTGGCTTCAAAGCGGAGGAGTACATCCTGGACTTCTATGATAAATACTATCCTGTGGACAGCACTGAGTGCCGTCACGCCTTCTTCCTCCGACTGAGACGTTGATGGATCGACACACACCAGTTCTGGTCCACCTGCTGGATCTGAACTGCAGAGACAGAGTTCTTGAGCAGCACAATGCCTGGCTCAAAGGCACCTGGACGGAGATTGAACCCTCAGCAGCTACCGTCCGCTCGAGCCCAATGACACTGAAGAACATTAGAACTAAAAAACACAGTGATGAATGTCGTCGGGTCTCTCAGTGATCAGCTGTTCATGTTCTGACTGACTTCTTTTTTTCATTATTTCATTTTCAATACAGTAAATCTGTTTGTCCTCGATGGAGTGTGTGTTTGTTCTGTAGCTGCTGTTTCTACGTTTACACCTCAGACAAGACTTCATGTCGTCAGCTGTTCAGAACAAACGGATCAGCTGCTGATCAGGGTTTGGGTCAGCTGAGAATAACTGTCAGTACTTTAAATAAAGCTCCAAGTTTTTAAACATCTGAACCGAAAACAGACTTCAGTCCACAGACGCTGTTCAACAGTTTTATTCAGTAACAAATTCAACACGTTCTACACATCCAGTCACAACCACCAGCAGCACAGGACCGACTACACTCAGTCTACGACAGCGGGCCAGAACCACAATAATGTTGACATTGTACATCTGCAAACCACAGACATGTTAAATCTGTCTACGTATCAGATCAACGTGGAGGCAACGCTGGTGCCGTGGCAGCTGGGTGAGTCCACTGTTGGGTCAGAGATGTGCTTGTGACAGAACATGTTGTCGTCACTCTAACCAGGTGGTTCTGTATCTTGACCCAACCAGACCACAACATGAACTGAGCCTGTAGCAACACAGCTGTGACATGTCTGTGATTTGTAGATAAATCCCAGCATTTATTCTGGTGAACCGGTTGATAATGGAGCTGGGCCACAGGAACCGATCCAAAACCTGATGGTGTTGTTATTCTGCGGACACGACATCAACCTTAGCATCTTTCTGGGCTGCTAAAACGAACCCTTTTGTGTCGTTCTCTGTCAGAACACGTCCAGGTTCAGTCTGGGTTTGCCCAGTTTGCCCAGTAAGTCCAGTCCAGTTTGAGCAGCCAGCAGAGACACCATGTTGTTGCAGCCGGAGCGCACCGCCACGTCGTACGCCGTCTGACCGCTGGCGTTCCTGCACCTCACGCTGGCCTTACAGCTGAAAACAGAGTGACAGGTACCAGATGAAACGTTACCTGGAGCAACCGGCTGGTTCTGTGGTTCCAACACTGTTAGAAACATTAGTGATGTCATGAGAACCAAGGTCCAGAGTGTGTGTGTGTGTGTGTGTGTGTGTGTTCCCACAGGTGTGTCCTACCTGAGCAGGACCTCAGCACACTGCAGACCTTCAGAGCCGCGAGCTGCAGCTTCGTGCAGAGCGGAGTTCTTCATCCTGAGGAGGAGGAGTTCACCTTCATCACGTGTGACATCATCAGCTCAGAGGATATGTTTGTTACATCAGTTACACAGTGAAGGAAACTGATCAGTAGATCATTGATCTGTTTCCTTTGTTTCTGATTGGTGGAGACCACTGTGACTCTCATTGCATTGTGGGACAACAGAAGGTGATGAGCTGTGATTGGCTCAGTCATCAGAGGAGCGGAAATAAAATAATATTCATTTTCTTTCTTATTGTTGAAAAAAGTTTCTTCTTCATGTTATTTTTTGTCGTCTTACTGTCCCGACTGCTCGTCCACGTCAGCTCCTCGCTGCACCAAAACAGGAAGTACATCATGGTGGCCGTTTACCACGGCAACCGCCAGAGCGTGTTGGCCATCGCTGTCACGGCAGGAGGGAGCCGCCCCCTGGTGGTTGATGGGAAAACAAACAGACCAATCAGAGTCAATGGAGTCAGGAGATGCAGAGGCGGCTGCTGATTGGCTGCAGAGGCTCGTACCTGATCAAGGAGCTGCTGGATGGTGCTGATCTGACCTCGACCTGGACCCAGTTCCTTCAGTAACTGAAGGTCTTTCACCTGGAGCCAGAAGAACCAGGTGAACAAGCAGAACAAGGAGAACCAGGAGAACCAGGAGAACCAGCGTCACTCAGGTTCAGATCAAGTTCAGATCAAGTTCAGTTTCTTCTTCTGAATGATCAGTTTCAGAAACATTTTCTCACCGGAGGTTTGGGCGTCAGGTTCGGTTTGGGAGATTTCATCACACCTGTGGACGCATCACTTCCTGTCAAGACACAAACAGAACCACTGAGGAGACTCAGTCCATACGACATCAACATGAACATCTAATGTTTTCAGAAGATCATTTTTCATCTTAAAATGTCAGTTTCCTTTTTTCTAACTCGTTCATTTAAATACAGTCTCAAAGTTCATATTAGTTTATTGAAATAAGAATCTTTTCATTTTGTTTCTGTCTTTTTTATTTGAGTCATGACTTAAAATATCCCCTGCAGGCCACCGTCTCCTGATGATGCCATATGTCAGTTATTCATGAAGATGGAGGACTTAATGACTTGATGTTCTTGATACTCGTCAGGTTTCTAACATGTTGAAAGTCTTGTTCCATCAACATGTGAAGTTGTTCCTCTGTTGACTCAAGGTTCTGAGGACATTGTTCACAGGACACGATGTAAAACCCACTGAGGTGATGTGATTGTGGTTCTGGGCTGAATAATTACAATGTATTTAATATGATGAATTTAAAAGCTGTTTGCTGTCAGTTCTCACTGAGTCTGCTGCTGTCGGAGGATCGCTCTGTGATGCTGCTCAGGGTCTCCGTCCGACCTGCAGTCAGTCCAACACCATCAGCTGCTGGATCCACCTGAGACCAAACAAACCGTCAGCCCACACTTGGCTCAGCAAACACACGATGAGTCCAGCTGAAGTGTTGTACAACGGACCTGGTTCTCCTCCCGCCCGGCCGACACAAAGCTGACGGTCACACTGACCTCGTAACGATCTTCATGAATCACAGCAGAAACCATCTGAAGGAACATAACGCGTCATGTGACAAACAGGAAGTAACTCACACTACTGCTTCACCTGGTCAGGTATGTACAGCGGTCTGAAACTGATCCAGTCATACAGTGTTAGTTCACGTCAATCATTTCAAATTTAAAGGAGCAGTTCGCCAGCATTAAGGTGAAAGTCAGGTGATGTGTCGTAGTTCACAGAACAGTTCTGGAGCTTCACAGTTTAACAGAGCTGCAGTGTTCTGATACTGAACTTCTGAATTTGGGGGGAAAAGAAAAGGTGAGACCTACCCGGCCCAGACGAGGCTCTCCCAGTAGAGCCCTGAAGGAGACGTTGTTCTGGGTGTAACTCCTCAAATGTCCACACACATGATCCAACTGCCTCCTCCAGTAACCTGAGGACATGAACGCACCATGAGACCAGTGTGAAAGTCCCCGTCCCCCCATGGTGGTGTCAGCAGTGGTGTCAGTGGTGCCGGTGGTGCTGGTGGTGGTGTCGGTGGTGTCGGTGGTGGTGTCGGTGGTGCTGGTGGTGTCGGTGGTGCTGGTGGTGGTGTCGGTGGTGCCGGTGGTGGTGTCGGTGGTGGTGTCAGCAGTGGTGTCAGTGGTGTCGGTGGTGGTGTCGGTGGTGCTGGTGGTGTCGCTGGTGGTGTTGGTGGTGCTGGTGGTGTCGGTGGTGGTGTCAGTGGTGTCGGTGGTGCTGGTGCCGGTGGTGGTGTCGGTGGTGGTGCCGGTGGTGTCGGTGGTGCTGGTGGTGTCGGTGGTGCTGGTGGTATCGGTGGTGTCAGTGGTGCTGGTGGTGTCGGTGGTGGTGTCGGTGGTGGTGCCGGTGGTGTCGGTGGTGCTGGTGGTGTCGGTGGTGCTGGTGGTATCGGTGGTGGTGTCGGTGGTGTCAGTGGTATCGGTGGTGGTGTCGGTGGTGCTGGTGGTATCGGTGGTGGTGTCGGTGGTGTCAGTGGTGTCGGTGGTGCTGGTGGTGTCGGTGGTGTCAGTGGTGCCGGTGGTGCTGGTGGTGTCGGTGGTGGTGCTGGTGGTGTCGGTGGTGGTGTCGGTGGTGTCAGTGGTGTCGGTGGTGCTGGTGGTGCTGGTGGTGTCGGTGGTGTCAGTGGTGCCGGTGGTGCTGGTGGTGTCGGTGGTGCTGGTGGTATCGGTGGTGGTGTCGGTGGTGTCAGTGGTATCGGTGGTGGTGTCGGTGGTGTCAGTGGTATCGGTGGTGGTGTCGGTGGTGCTGGTGGTGTCGGTGGTGCTGGTGGTATCGGTGGTGGTGTCGGTGGTGTCAGTGGTATCAGTGGTGGTGTCGGTGGTGCTGGTGGTATCGGTGGTGCTGGTGGTGTCGGTGGTGTCAGTGGTGTCGGTGGTGCTGGTGGTGTCGGTGGTGGTGTCGGTGGTGTCAGTGGTGCCGGTGGTGCTGGTGGTGGTGCTGGTGGTGTCGGTGGTGCTGGTGGTGTCGGTGGTGGTGTCGGTGGTGTCAGTGGTGTCGGTGGTGGTGGTGGTGTCGGTGGTGGTGCCGGTGGTGTCGGTGGTGCTGGTGGTGTCGGTGGTGGTGTCGGTGGTGTCAGTGGTATCAGTGGTGGTGTCGGTGGTGCTGGTGGTATCGGTGGTGCTGGTGGTGTCAGTGGTGTCGGTGGTGCTGGTGGTGTCGGTGGTGTCAGTGGTGCCGGTGGTGCTGGTGGTGGTGCTGGTGGTGTCGGTGGTGCTGGTGGTATCGGTGGTGGTGTCGGTGGTGTCAGTGGTATCAGTGGTGGTGTCGGTGGTGCTGGTGGTATCGGTGGTGCTGGTGGTGTCAGTGGTGTCGGTGGTGCTGGTGGTGTCGGTGGTGTCAGTGGTGCCGGTGGTGCTGGTGGTGGTGCTGGTGGTGTCGGTGGTGCTGGTGGTGTCGGTGGTGGTGTCGGTGGTGTCAGTGGTGTCGGTGGTGGTGGTGGTGTCGGTGGTGGTGCCGGTGGTGTCGGTGGGTTCTGACCTCTGCCTGGGCTGACAGTCGTCAGTAGCTGTCGGCCGTCTCTGGGCGCCTGCTGCCTGCTGAGTTCTTGCGCCCTCTGTTTCTCTTTCCTCTGTAGCTCAGTGGATGATGGGTAATAGAGTCCAACAGTCTGTGTGCACTGCTCTGCAGTGGGTGTGGTCATTCTAACCATGGGGGCGGGGCCAGATGAGGGCATGGCCTGCCAGGTGATATCATGGGCAGGTGTGGCTGCAGCCTGCTCACACACAAGGAGAGAACAGCCAGTCTAGTGTGATATTCAGAATTATAAACTGAGTTAGCGACATGACGTCAGCCGTGAAGCGTACCCGTTTGGCGGTGGCGTCTCCAACAGGTCTCCTGATGTCACCATAGCATGTGGGCGGAGCCGGTGCTTCCAAGAAGATGCCACAGGTTGTGCAGAAGAAGGCGTATGGGTCTCCGCTCGCTCCACATCGGCAACAAATCACACATCTGGCTGCATGATCAGGCTAGAAACACAAACATCACATCACTACATTTCCTACAATGCTTCTCTCTCCAGACTAGCTTGACACAAAGACTGAAAGCAAGGAAAAATTTCTCCATACAAAAAAGTTTAAAAAAATATGGACAATTTCCCACCACAGAATTCATACAAAGCTATTCCGTTATCAACACTGAGGAGTGATGCTAACATTAGCTAGCATGGTACTGTTACTGTTATGTTTCCAGCATAGAAACAGGCGCAGTTTTTAGCCTAGCTGCTAGCTTAGCTTAATGGAGGATTGTGTTTTTAGCCGCTGTGCTTGAAGCTAACCTTCAACCTGGACCTGAAGCGCAAACTTTAAAATACAGGTATTACAATCTTTATTAGCTGCTTATTAGCCGTTTCAGTTAGCATGTAGCTACTTAGCTGCAAAGAACTACGACAGAGCAGTAAAAACATTTACTCTCTGTGAAACACTACAGGTGAGCAGGTGAGTGTTGACTCTGAATGTATTTCTCAGGTGAGACCAGGACTGGTTGCTCAGCTGGACAGTGATGTTTGCTAACATGATGTCCTCAGGTGACCTCAGGTGTGTCCTCACCTTCGAGCCGCACCAGTCACAGAATCTGGCATCGCGCCGGTTCATACGTTTACATCTGGAGCAGGACAACATCCTGCTGTCTGCTGACGGGACAGAGGGGGCGCTGTCCTCGACACACACGGGCTGCAGCAACACACACACACACATTTTACCTGTTAAAACTTGTGTGTGTGTGTGTGTGTGTGTGTGTGTGTGTGTGTGTCTCACCGGCTGCAGGCGGCTCTCGCAGGTCAAACAGCTGGAGATGTGAGCTGGATTTCCACTTCCACAGCCAACACACACCACATGATCCTACACACACACACACACACACACACACACACACACACCACTGAGGGAATGTAACTGAGTACATTCACTCCATATTTCCATTTTCTGCTACTTTATACTTCCAGTCCACTATGTGTATCTGATGACTGAAGTTACCAGTTACTTTACAGATTACATTTTTAAATTAATTGATTTTCTCATCAATCAGGTAAAAAATCAGCTGACTCACAGTATAAGTGTGTGTTTGTGTGTGTATATACCTGCAGTGTGTGTGTGGCCTGTTGATGGACGGGTTCCTCACAGATTAAACAGGTGTGTGTGTTGACAGAAACCAGTGTGTTACAGAACATACAGCAAACCGCCTGACAACACACACACACACACACACACGTTACTGACAACAGACGACCAGGAAACGACAGAACTAAACGCTGCACCCTTTCAAAGTAAAGGTCTGGTAGAGGTCCAGTCCTCAGAGCTGGCAGAGACAACAGTCACACATGAACAGAACAGCTGTTTCTATTATTTAGTCCACCCCAGGACTGTCAGAGCCTGACTGACAGAAACAGTACAACGCAGCACAAACATGATCGGATCAGCACTGAACCAGGTGAACAGAATCACCTGGACACTGCTCAGTGTCATGCGGGCTGGACAGGTGTAGGCGCAGTACCTGTCCTCCGTCAGCAGGGGGGCGTCTGTGTGCAGCTAACGGACCGGCTGCAGCTCCACACTGAGCACAGAACCGAGCCAACGGGTCAGAGGGACGAACACTCAAACACTGAACACACCTGGACAGAGAGACAGACAGAAGGTCAATAAAGACTGAAGGAAGCAAAATAAACAAATACATGCTGCCGTGTTTTTTTAAAGCTGTTCCTCAGCGACACGTTAGCGTCTACGTTCGTACCGCAGGAGGTTCGTTTCTCGGATGAATCGGGTCATCTGTGTGCTGCTCAGCTGTTTCAGTGCTCCAGAACTCTGACAGACAGAAAACAGAACCAAATAAAAATCAACACAGAACATTCTGTAGTGTTTGTCTGGGTTAGTTGGTTGTGTTTGGTCCGTTTACCGCTGACAGGGAACGTTCAGTTTGGGCAGCCGGGTTTGGAGAACCCAGTCGACCGTTGAGAAAACGAGGACCTGGATTAGGAGAAGTATTTCCCATCATCCTCGGCTCTGAAGACAAACAACAGGACAGGAAGAATGAAGTGAACAGGTAGACCACCTGATCCGCCACAGGCCAGTGGACGCCTGTCAGAAAGCTTAGTTTGTACCAAGCCAAACACATCCTGGACCCGACACCAAGGACCGCCCAGCATGGTCCAATTAACTTAGTTAGCTTTTAGGTCCAGTTAGCAAAGAATTAGCATCTCATTCTCATATGGAGAACAGACTCAATATTGTTCACAAATAAATGCAGAGTAATTTGTATCCGCAAAGCTGGATCCATATCAGTGCCTCGAATTTGCAACTTGTATATCTACATTGATATGCAAATGATGATACACAAGTTAGATGGCACAGATACAGATTCAGATTTACAGATATTAATCCGTTTGTCTCAGACACAGTTTACATTTACAGATAAAAATCACTCTGCATTTATTTGTGAATGTTTTACGAGACACCTGCATTTGTGGATTTTGTGTGAAAACAGCGCGGTAGAAGAGTCTCAAAAGTATCCACACAAATAGGTGGAAATTCACAATTATATTTCCACGAAAAATACTAAGTTGATGAACAAATGATGATAAGTTGCAAATTCGAGGCACAGATATAGATCCAGCTTTGCAGATACAAATCCCTCTGCATTTACCTGTGAATAATGTTGAGACTGTTCTAGCTCCATAGATACAGTGTTGGTTGGGTTTGAAATAAGAAAAGTCAGAACAGACCTGGAGGCCTCAGTGAAGAACCAGCAGGGTTCTCGGTGGACCTCAAGGTTCCTTCAGACGGACGCTGAGCTGAAGACTAAAGACAAATGAATGTAGACAACATTAACTTCAGGGACCCGTAGAAGGACTGAGACCCGGGGCTGATGGGAAATGTAGTCTGGATCTGCAGAAATGTTTGGTTACCTGCAGGTCGTCTACATTCTCCTTCAAGTTTGAATCCACAAGTTCAACTGAGAAAACCTTTGTCACCATGGAGCTCTCTCTGCCATCACTGCAGACACACAGGTGAGACAGACAGATTACATCAGTCCAGCAGTGAACAGTACCTGGAGGACATGAACAGGTGAGATGATTACAGAGAATCACACTGTGTTCACGTCTTGCTCAGGTTCACTGGACCTGACTTGTTGACACAGTCCTACGACCGTCCCACATGTGGCTGTCAGGCGTCCTACCTGTTGAAGAACATGTGTTCTCCTCTGTGAGGGTGTTGTGAGGTGAGCAGTTACCTGGTGACAGCTACAGCTCTGACAGACACCCGTCCAGCTGGCAGCAGGACGGGCTCGCTGTACTTCCTGCTGCTGCCTGCTGGACTGCGCTGCGCTGCTGCTGGCCTCGACCCGTCCAGACTGTAGAAGATCAGAACTCCAGGAGTGTCTGCAGTGGCAAATACACCTGTCATACACCTGTCATACACCCATACTACATCTGCCACACCACGACAGACAGGTGATGTTACCTGACTGGATGGACACAGGTGTGCTGGTGTCAATGTGGTTCTTGGCTCGGTGTCGGTGGGTGATAGGAATGATGAGCGGGGCTGACACTGCTCCTGCTGTCATGATGATGACTGTCTGTCAATCAATCAATCAATCAATCATCAATCAGCAGTGGAGATGACTCAAATCATTAACTTCAATAGGAGCACACAACGATGTAAAAAATCCACAGGTAGAGTCCTACTCAAGTTACAGTACGAGTGATTTTTACATGTACGTGACGAGTCTAAAGTAAATCTGTTAAACATGTTTACAACTCAATCATTCTGATTGGTTCACCGTGACGTCGTTAACATGACATACGGCTGTCTGCCTGTCTGTGCGTGTAAACACCAGGAACATTAATAATCTTACTGCAGATGAAGGTTCTGATGAAGGTTCTGATGAAGGTTCAGATGAAGCTGCTGCTCCGAGCCGGCGTCTGTGTACGGAAGCGTCTCCATAGCAACGAGCTCTGCCCTACGCGCATGCGCTCTTTCCCAATATTCTTATTAGAATTTAATAAATTAAAACTAACTTTTTTTCATGTATATAATTAATAATATCAGTAAATCTAAGTTTGCAGTCGTCGTAGAGAAACACGATGATCATCTGCAGTTCAATCTGCAGTTCAGTCATTCAGTCTCCTCCGGTTAATATTCGGTTAATATGAACAAAACCACATCACATGACTGTCAGGTCTGACCTCTGCCCTTCAGTCCGCTCAGTCACCTGGACCAACAACAGGACGGAGACTGGTTCAGGTTCGCTTCTGTTTGTTTTGGGTTTTTTAAGCAGGCAGTTCTCAGGACACGCCCACCGGCAGCTAACTTTTCAGGACCCTGAACTAGCATGCCTGCTGGTCAACATTAGCTGAAAGCTAACCAGCAGTCAGAAGAACCCTGACAGGAAAGTGAAAACAGCAGAGTAAAACACTGAACACAGCAGAGGTCAGATGGCGGACGTGAAAGTGAAGAAGGAGACGAACCTGTCGGAACCGGCGGAGGTCGAGAACAGGTCAGTTCGGCGACGTTAGCGAGCCCTACCGCTCAGCCTGCTGCTGCTGACTGGAGACGGTGCGCCAGACTCCGTGCTGATTCTTTTCAATTTAATGTTTACCTTGTTGTCACCAGACACACAAATCACACATGTCGACATTAAACACATTTCCTGGACCGATGTGACCTGATAGTTAATTCCGCTCTCAGGCAGAGAATCCATCTGAACTATTTGCTCCATATTCTTGGAGTTAGCTGCGTTGGGACCGTCCTCTCAGAACCACAGGATAGTTAATGTTATTGTCATCACAGCTGACGACTGTTTCATGCAGAAGTTCTGCTCATTGTGGTTCTGAACTGAAGGATCCGTCATGTTTCATTAGATAGCAGAGAGGTGAGTGTGAGTTTGAATGTCAGCAGAACCACTGACCTGTTTGAATTCTGCTCGGTCCAGTTTGTTTCTGTGTTGTTTGGCTCATAGTTGAGCTCAGTACAGCTAAACTTATGATCCTGATGCTGTTGACGGATCCACTGGTCGATTCTGTTCAGTTTTCACTCAGCTGAGTCTGATTGTTGGTCGGACAGAATATGTGAAGTCTTCATGGGGAAAAATCTTCTAGATTTTACAACAAATCAATTAATGTGAAACATAAAATACTTTTTAATCAATGATAAACTATACTTACAGTTATAATTCAGATTTAGTACGTCACAGACATCTAAACATGTTTGTCTGTAAAATGTTTCTACAGAACACATTTTTATTATCATGATCAAGAAGAGAAGAAGATCCATCTGATGTTTGACTCCTTTCAGTCAGAACCACATGAACCGGCTGTACTTTACATCAGCCCAACACATACACATTCATGAGCAATAAAAACATGTTTGCTCCATAACATGTCTGAAGGTCCACATCTTCTGAACCAGAATTTTAACCAGAAAATGACTCAAAACTGTGTGTGTGTGTGTGTGTGTGTGTGTGTGTGCGCGCGCGCGCAGGATCAAAGAGCTGTGTCAGCAGTTTCCTCACGGTATCACGGATCAGGTGATCCAGAACGACATGCCTCACCTGGAGCCTCAGCAGAGAGCCATGGCCATCAACAAGCTGCTGTCACTGGTCCGTCTCATGTTGATGATGTCACTGCATTTCTTCTCTTCAGAGTAATCGATCTGTTTCTGATGATGTCATGTTCACCTGCAGGGTCAGCTGGACCTGCTGAGGAACAGCTCGGGTCTCTTGTACAGGATGAAGGACATACAGAGCACCAGGTACACACACACACACACACACACACACACACACACACACACACACACACACACACACACACACACACACTGAGAGTTAAAGGAACAGTCACCAGTCATCATCTTGTCCCTCCATATTGATGACAGTCAGGTGAAATCTTGTAGTCCACAAACAACAGAGACTCATGCTGAGTCTCAGTTCAGGTCTGCATCCTTCAGAGGAGCATCTGAAGTCTGTCCCAGTCTGAAGGCTCCTCCAGAGGCTTCTTCTTCTCCATGTTTCTGGAGGATGTACCGCTACGATCCTTTGTGGCCTCACATATCCCAAGATTCTTTGCGCCCAAAAAAGAAAGAGAGAGAAAATGGTGACATCTTGTGGCTTGCATCACTTTGCGGGCCTGGGCAGCAGAAATTGTGACATAAGAGTAAAACATCTGGTGACGCAACCAGGAAATGCTCCAAAGGCTCGACCGTCACATTTAACAACGGCTGACCAGGTTAACAAGGTCTCTGAAGGACTCGCCCTCGAAGACCACAAAGGCTGGGTCCTTCAGAGGAGGCAGACCCTGAACTGAGACACAGTCTCAGTGTCACACTTGACGAGCTGTGTGGAGCCATTTTATTTTGTTTTTTAATTTTTGACATTTTAGTCACAAAGACCACGTGGTCACTGGAGCCCTGGATGGAGACTGTCGCTGTACATGAGATGTCTCCAGGTTTCCTTAAACAGTCTCCAGCTGTGCGACTCTGTTGGCTGTAATAAAGATGTTATTTAAAGCTGAATCTTTACTGTAGCTGCTCGTAATGATAATAATAACATTAAAAAGTTCCTGTCAGCTGCACTGAAGACATAAAGAGCAGCTGACTCACAGGTGTGTGTCCATGAAGCTGTGTGTTGTTGTTGTGTTTCAGTAAGATGAAAGGTTCAGACAACCAGGAGAAGCTCGTCTATCAGATCATCGAGGACGCAGGAAACAAAGGTAACAACCTGAACCTTCATCACATCATCCTCATCATCACACATCAGACTGAGCTCAGGACGCTAGCTGCTACGCTAGCTGCTGTCTCCAGTCTGAACCCCTGAAGAGCTCATTCTGTTTACAGTATGTTCCTACTGAAGTGAGCTCGAGCGCACAGGTGTAGCTCAGGGGTGTTTCCGAGCTAACACAGTGACACCGATGCAGCTTCATCACTGTGACTCCTCCATCACCTCCACACATGGTCTCCTGTCAACAGACAGTGGTGTGGTTGAGGTGTAGCTGAGGTGTAGTTCAGGTGTAGTTCAGGTGTAGTTCAGGTGTAGCTGAGGTGTAGTTCAGGTGTAGTTCAGGTGTAGCTGAGGTGTAGTTCAGGTGTAGTTCAGGTGTAGCTGAGGTGTAGTTCAGGTGTAGTTCATGTGTAGCTGAGGTGTAGTTCAGGTGTAGTTCAGGTGTAGCTGAGATGTGGTTCTGTGCTGCAGGAATCTGGAGCAGAGACATCCGCTTCAAGAGCAACCTTCCTCTGACGGAGATCAACAAGATCCTGAAGAGCCTGGAGAGCAAGAAACTGATCAAAGCCGTCAAATCTGTGGCTGTGAGTGTCAGACCGACCCAAACACTCAAACTGTGTTTGTTCTGACGAGTCGGCGCTGTGCAGATACCAGGTGTGCTCTCTGTGTTGTGTGCAGGCGTCCAAGAAGAAGGTGTACATGTTGTACAACCTGCAGCCAGATCGCTCGGTGACGGGCGGCGCCTGGTACAGCGACCAGGACTTTGAGTCCGAGTTTGTTGAAGTTCTGAACCAGCAGTGCTTCAAGTTCCTGCAGAGCAAGGTACCGAAAAAATTTAAACAGCTGTGAGATCGACAAATTTGAACAAATAAGGGTCCCCAAAGTAACCGCTAACTGCTGTAGCTACTACTTAGCTAGTTAGCTCAGTTAGCTATGCAGCTAGTGTTCCTAAGATGAAGTGGTGTAAAGTGGGAGCAGCAGCAGGGGGTCGTTGGTGTTCATGACACCACTAGTATACAGTACAGAGGTGACCCAGCGGGTTCAGGTGAGGAAGGGAGAGAGTCAGCACCAACATCCAAAGGCCAGAACCATCGGGCCGGGGCTAGCTGGTTAGCGCGCCAACTTCAGTAGACCCCTGCAACACAATACATAGAGATCATTGACAGAACATCAACACTGTCATGTTTTTATTTAGCCAGAGTATTTTTTTCACCTTTCAAAGCTCCAGTGATCAGACAGAGCTAAGGTCCGCGGGTCAGACCTGTAATCTGGGCAGCTGCTGTGAGGTCAGATCCTCTGTACCAACTGCTCTAGTCCATATTTGCAAGTTTTAAACTAAAATCCTTCCACATTGCACCTTTAAATCTAGATCTCAGACTGGACTGTTGTCAGCGAATGTCTCCTCCAGGAGAAGCTTTAGAATGACCAGCAGGAGGCAGCAGAGTCACAGTGAAGTCAACGTGTGTGTGTGTGTGTGTGTGTGTGTGTGTGTGTGTGTGTGTGTGTGTGTGTTCAGGCTGAAGCAGCGAGGGACAGTAAGCAGAGTCCGATGGTTCAGAGGAACAGCTCCTTCGCCACCTCACATGAAGTCTGGAAGTACATCTGTGAGCTGGGAATCAGCAAGGTGACACCCATGACCACGCCCATTTGATGACATCACACACCTCAGATTGGCTAAGCACACCCACCCACACTGTCAGTATCATCATCTCTGATGTTGGTCTGGAACAAACATAAATGTTCCAGATAAATCCTCTCAGAAGTCAGAGAGGAAAGATTCTGCAGAACTTCACTGAGAATCTTCATGTTTTAAGATTCCTTCAGTATCAAAGTAATCTATTACATCCACAGGTGCAGCTGCTAATAGCTCATCCAGCGCTCTGACAGGAGACAGGGCTTATAAACATCATCATATCATATAAACATATGTTTATAACCATCATAATGCTGCAGAAAGACAATCACACACACACAGATTGATTGACAGGTGTGTTGTGCAGGTGGACCTGTCGATGGACGACATCGAGACCATCCTGAACACGCTCATCTACGACGGGAAGGTGGAGATGACCGTCATCGCCGCCAAGGAGGGGACGGTGGGCAGCGTGGATGGACAGATGAAGCTTTACCGCGGCGTCAACCCCGTCATCCAGCCAACCGGGCTCGTCAGGACGCCCTGCGGACTGTGCCCGGTAACACACACACACAGATGATCAGTTTGAAGGACTGAGGAGAGGTTGTCCATGTTTGACTTCCTGTTTCCTGTCCTCAGGTGTTTGACGACTGTCACGATGGAGGAGAAATCTCTCCATCCAACTGCATCTACATGACAGAGTGGTTGGACTTCTGACAGCAGCTCGTCATCTGATGAAAACTGTATTTTGATCCGTGTTGTTTATTTTGTATTTATCACAAAGTTCAATAAAAGTCCGATGTGAAGAGAGCTGTCGTTCTGTATGGTTTTACAGGAAGTCGGTATATATACAGCAGCTTCACTCCTCACAGAGTCGTTGTTGTTTCTCTGTTTTCTGTCAGTTTGTCCAACAGGAGGAGGATTTTGTGATGGAGGTCACTGAGCTCTGTACTGTCGGACTGCTGCTCTCTCTGTTTGCCTTTCGTCTGTAGTGAAGCACTTTGTAAGCTGCTTTATAAATAAATATATCTTTACTTTTACTATTATGAATGGCTCCAGTGAAGTCTCCATGTTAATAAAGGTGTAAATCTGGTCTGAGATCAGGTTGTGATGTGTTCTCTCCTGCAGACTGTGATCACAGCAGACAAACTGATGGAGACATCTGATGTTTCTTTGCTTGTTTCTCTGTTTTAAATCAACTCTGTTTTACTGTGAAGCTCCAGAACTGTTCTGTGGACTATGACTCTTCTCTGCTCAGTATCCCTGCCTCCTGGTCCACTTGATTTTTCTTGGATGTTTGTTCCTGTTTGCTCACGTCATTCCTTGATTTGTACTTTATTTAGCTTTTGTTTGGGGTTGTAGCAGCTCAAAGACAACTAGGTAACAATTAGTCGGTAAGCACAAATGAAATAGGATAGCTATGAATAAATATACATCAAACTAAAACAACATTTTACAGGATGTGTGTGTGTGATGAGTGAGATGACAGACAAGCTTCCACTGCTGAGTCTGATGGTGGTGAGAGGTTCAGGGACGATGTGACGGCTGAATGAGCTGCACATCTGCAGCAGCTGGTCGTGGGGAGACTGAGAGGGGTTATCCAAGGTGGGTTTGTCCTTCATCCTCCTCTCAGCCACTGTCTCCAGACTGTCCAGGTCCAGTCCGACCAGAGAGCGGGCCCTCCTCACCAGCTGGTTCAGCCTGCTGACCTCACCTGTCTTGATGCCAGTCTTTACTATGTTTCTCCATCATCTCCCATAGACTTCAATACAGCCGTTACCACAGTCTGACCCCAGAGATCCAGTGATGTGATGAGCCACGGCTGCACCAGCAGTAAGGCTTCTCGTGGTCCCCCGACTGGCCTCCTACGCCCTCTTCCAATGCCCGGTCGGCCTTGGTCCCAAATCGCCCTGGAATTTGTCACTGGTCTACCTCTCTTGGAAGGTAACTACACCATTATGACTGTTGTGGACCATTTCTCTAAAATGGTTCATTTTATCCCCCTTCCCAAGCTGCCATCAGCCATGGAGACGGCCAAGCTCATCGTGGATAACATCTTCCGCATCCATGGGATACCGATGGACATTGTGTCGGACCGGGTTCTGTAGTTCACATCCCAATTTTGGAAGATGTTTTGCCGGGCACTGGGGGCCACTGTGAGTTTGTCCTCGGGTTACCATCCGCAATCTAATGGACAGACGGAGAGAGCCAGGACCTGGAGACCTCCATTTGCTGTGTATGTGCTTGGAACCCCTCGTCTTGGAGCTCTCAGCTGACCAGGGTGGAATATAAACACAACTCTTTAACCTGCTCGGCTACAGGTATGTCACCATTTGATGCCTTACTAGGCTGCTCAGCCCCCCTTAATCTCTAAGGACATTTCTCTCAGTGTTTCTTCTAGAAAACTCGCCCCTCAGCTCAGTGTATTTTGGTACCATGGCATGACATACTCAATTAATAGCAGACAAATATCTAATGAAGATATTATATTATATTATTATAAATTATTGTGAAAACTGCTGGCAGTAGATCTTGATGGGAAAATTAGGAAGTGTGACATCTGTTGTGCAAATGTTCCTGTTTTACACATTGTAAAGTGAAAGGCAGAGTAATAGCATGGAGAATATGTGTTTGCAATTGTGCAAGTGCATGTTTTTGTTTTGCTCTGTGTGTAATGGTGCTGAAATTATTTTGTATGTTTCTCCCGGATACAAAAAAAAAAAAGATTTTGACCGGAAAATGAAAAGTGTCACTTTTGCCATAATTATGCTTTTAAATGACAGTTTGACTTGGATTCACTTTAAATTTCAGGAAAATGAATGTATTAATTGATTATTCAGTCAACCAGCTTTTTATTATTTAGTTGTAGTTTGTGAATATTTGATGTAAAGTTTGAGTGTGTGTATGTATGTTTGTTTTATAAATGCAGCTGTTTTGTCTTCATGGTGATCTGAGTGAAGCTTTATGAAGATCATTGATGAGGAAGCTTCAGAAGGATCATTCTGACTCTGTTTCTCCCTCCAGGGTGGAACATGGTGGAGAGCAGAGGATGAAACCTGGTCTGATGAAGTGTAAGTGTGTGTTCACTTTGATTGATTAAAACAAGGCAGCACATGTTAAAGTAGTTTAAATCTGAACCTTGTGTATCTGCATTCAACTGTCAGTCTGAAAGAAGATCCAGAAAGATGAGTCATTGTGAAGTTTTGATCTAATTAACAGTCAGTCTGTTAATAAAGCAAGAAATAAACCATCAGCTGTGTTAGATGATAAACTGCTGCTGTATTGTGTCTTGTTCTCTCCATCAGATGTCTGTGAACTCACAGTGGACACAAACACAGTAAACAGAAACCTCAAACTGTCTGACAACAACAGGAAGGTGACACATGTGTCAGAGGAGCAGCCATATCCTGATCATCCAGAGAGGTTTGACTCCTGGCCTCAGCTGCTGTGTGGAAATGATCTGACTGGTCGCTGTTACTGGGAGGTTGAGTGGAGAGGAGAGGTTCATATATCAGTGAGTTACAGAGGAATCAGCAGGAGAGGAAACAGTAAGGACTGTTGGTTTGGAGGGAATAATCAGTCCTGGAGTCTGGGCTGCTCTGATGATGATGGTTGTTACTCTGCCTGGCACAATAACAGAAGAACAGTCCTCTCCTCTTCCTCCTCCTCCTCCTCCTCTCCCTCCTCCTCCTCCACCTCCACCTCCTCCTCCTCCTCCTCCTCCTCCTCCTCCTCTGTCTCTAACAGAGTAGCAGTGTATGTGGACTGTCCTGCTGGCACTCTGTCCTTCTACAGAGTCTCTGACTCACTGATCCACCTCCACACCTACTACGCTGAATTCACTGAACCTCTGTATGCTGAGTTTTGGTTCTGGTCACCTGGTTCCTCAGTGTTTCTGTAGGACACACACACACACACACACACACACACACACACACACACACACACACACACACACATCAACACACTGTAGCCAGCACCTTTCTTCCAAGCAGAGAGACAGCAACTTCTTCAAAACCCATATTCATCTTCCAGGCAGCCAAGAAATATGGAGTTACGGTCCTTATGGAGTGTAACGTCTGAAGGTGGTGGGTCCAAAAAGACCATCTGAAAAACGCTAACAGTAAGAGAAAAGCTTATCGTGGACCTCAAAGCGGCCACTTCCAAGAGATTGACAGGAGAGTATGTGAGTTTGTTATTGCCCACTACCACTAATTATTAGAATTTCTTTAAACAAAGTCAATTTTGGTTATCAGAGTCTTTTTCTGAAGATTAGTCTTGAAAAGAGGGGTCGTCTTATAATCAGGGTCGTCCTATATTCGAGTCAATACGGTGTGTAGTGGCACTCCGTTTCTTCTAGTTCCTTTTGTACCACTTTGCTGCTAGTCTAACAACCAGTATTTGAATAACGTGAGTGATACCAATTCTTCTTTTTAAAGGTTTACTTAAAAAACACAAAAATAGACGGTACATATGCTCGGTACGCTCGGTCAAAAAACTGTGTTGCTTCCAACGTCTCTAGCTGCATCTGACCTTAACGTGCATGCAATGACAAAAATGACGTATTGACATACATTACTGTTGGAAGCCAAAATACTTTTCACAGTAAAAGTTCTTTACATTTTTAACATTGAATTAGGCATTTTAGAAAATAAAATCATTATGAATTCTTATGAAATTATCTTCACTGTATTTTCACATTTTTAACTAAATTATTATCACACATGAATTAACCCTTAATTGGCTCTTACACGGTGTATATAAAAGCCAAATATTTTAAAAGCCAAGTATCTTAATGTTACTTTAATTCAAGTAATTATTATATAGTCGTGGCATTAGCCTCTACGTTGATAAGTTATTAATTCAACTCACTCTGTTTCAGTGTATCTTTTTTTTTTTTAAGATATTTTTTTTGGCCTTTCTGGCTTTATTTGATAGTGCAGCTGAAGAGATAGACAGGAAACAGGGTAAGAGACGGGGAGTGACACGCAGCAAAGGGACCCGGGCCGGGAGTCGAACCCGGGTCCGCTGCAGAGCCTCGGCACATGGGTCGCTACCGACTGAGCTATGCGGCGCCCCTGTTTCAGTGTATCTTGAAGAGTCAGGCAGAAGGAGACGCTGAGGGAGAAAAAGATCAACATAATAATAATAAATAATTTCTCAGTCTTTGTTAGCTGTTTGTGAAATATTGTGTTTGCGCGCTGTGTTCGCTCACATCCTGTGCATCTCTTGGGGGCTAAGCCTCCCCTGTCCTTAAAACCTAGTGACGCCCCTGGCGATCAGAAGCGACAGAATACAATCACTGCTGAGAAGTAAAATTCTGTTGACCCTCCGTCAATCTGAGCAGGGAGTCTCCGCCCACACATGGGTGGAGTGATGGAGTGGACAGACCCTCAGCTCAGACTCACACCAACATGTGGTTCTGACTTTGTCCTCCATCTTTGTTTTAACATGTTTCAGATGAAGGATCGATATGAAAACACTCAGGTGCGTAACTCGTGTTCTCTGATGCACTCTGAGTGTGTTTATCCAATCACAGCTCTCATTAAGCCTCAGTGTTTTCCATCAGACATCATTAAAGTGCTCTGGCGCACTCTAATGGGCTCGGTGCTGACTGGGCACGGCTTACTTTACACAACAGCAACATGTTTCCACCAATCAGAGAGCAGTATCGCTCAAGAAGTCACTACACTGTCTGCTGGACCAGGCGGGACCGGCACAGATCTCCCATGTTATTCTCTCTTTTTTATCGGTGGAATAAACACTACACTACCCATGAGCCTCAGTGGCTGTTGCCATGAAGACAATTCCATGAAATCATGACTGGATCATTCGCTGTCATCGTGATCGTGAGGTTCTGCTCTGACAGCAGCTGACTGGTAACAGGTCCATTTAGCTCATGAATTATTTATCAGCTCTGACTGTGCTCAAACTGAGCCACGCCCACTGTGTGACATCACTTCCTGTCATCATCCAATCTGACTGTGATACATCGAGTTATGATCAAGCCCCCAGGGGAAGGGTGGAGGGCAGCAGGTGTACAGGTGGAGTCACATCATGCTAGTTGGACTGAGTCCTGTCAGGCCAGGTCAAATCGGGTGGAGTCATATCGAGTCGAGTCGGGTGGAGTTGAGTTTTCAGGTGCAGTCAGGTGAGGTGGAAGAGGGTAGACTCTCTACTCTCTGTTTGTGGTCAGGTCAAGTCTGTTAGAGAATTTAGGCTGCATGGAGCGAGTCAGGCAGAATCGGGTGGAGTCATATGTGGTGGAGTCAGCTCGAGTTGAGTCGGATCAGGTGGAGTTGGATTGATCCTGGATGGTCAGAGTCAAGTCGCGGTGGGCTGAGTCCGATGAAACCGAGTAGATTGGAAGTTATTCAAATCGGCTGGAATCGAGTCGGGTCACGTCAGGTGGAGTTCTGGTGGAGTTCTGGTGGAGTCTAGATTCATTAGAAACTAGATACTGAATGCAAAGATGGCGTCTGCTCGGGGAGAATCACTCCCCCGGACAATACGCCAAAAACATTCTGTTACAGATTTACTTCCTGGTTCAGCTGCTCACTGAGCGTGTGCAGATGTGTTTCCCCTACTGGCCCCGCCCACCAGACGTTCACCCTGTGATGACATCACATATAATAACATCACTCCATTCTGAGGAAAGCTTCATAAATGTAAAACCTCCACAAATGTAAAACCTCCACTGATCAAAAGCTAGCCCTGTTAGCCGGGTTAGCCCTGTGAGCCCTGTTAGCCTTTTTAGCCTGGTTAGCAACACATTATAAACAGTGCAGCCACTGGTCCTCAGACAGAAGCTGAGTATTTGAGTATTGATGTTTATATTGATGTTGAGTTTAGCATTTAGCTAGCTGCTAGCCTGCTGACCAAGACGCACATATAGCTGAAGCCCCGCCCCTTCCGGTTCCCCTCATGGACCTCATTGGTCAAATCTTTGTCTGTAGTGAAGAGAGAGGAGAAAGTACTGATCCGGTCTGAACTGGGTCAGAATCTCACACATGATGTTTGTCAGTTTGTTGTAGTTTAGTGTTAAAGCTCAGTGAACTACATCATCTCATCAACATGGCACCAGAACCAACATGGAGCCAACTGGGTCAGAAAAGGTTCCGAACAAGATGAACATCACATTAAATCTGCTCATACTGATAACTGAAGTTCCGGTTCTGGTTCAGTTTTGTGAGCTGCAGGAGGAGGAGGAGGAGGAGGAGGAGGAGGAGGAGGAGGAGGAGGAGGAGCGGGGAGGCGGGGGGGGGGGGGCCAGTGCGGATTCTTTCCCGTCATTCCCTGCAGCAGCAGCAGCAGCAGCGGCTCCGTGTCTTCGGGTCTCTTCGTGTCTCCGGGTCTCCTGGTGTCGGATGCCAGTCTGCGGATCATCGTCTCGGCTGAAGTTCGTGATCTTCGTAGCAGGTGAGCTTCCTCTTCTTCTTCTTCTTTTCTTCTTCTTCTCTTCTTCTTCGTCTCCTTGTGTCCTCGGCTCTGTTGCGGTTCTGTGATTGGAGCGGCTCTCTGAAGCCTCCGATCCTCCGCGAGCTTCGCTTCGTTGGCTCGGTCCAATTAGAAGCACAAAGTCCTGCCGGAGGCCCGGTCCGCTCTCCCTGAGGCCCGGTCCGCTCTCTGTATCCGTGTCTTGGTGCTGCTCGGCCCGCATGTCCGCTGCTCGTCCCGCCGCCCAGCAGCCATTAGAGGCGGCAGCAGGATGGAGGATAATAACGGTGCGCCATGGAGCGAAAACAGGCGTGGCCCGGAGAGAGAGAGTGTGTGTGTGTGTGTGTGTGTGTGTGTGTGTGTGTGTGTGTGTGTGTGTGTGTGTGTGTGTGCGCGCGCGCGTGTTTGGACAATAAACACACAGTTAGCGGGAGAATGAGCGGGACGTGTCGGCCCGGTTCGACCTGAAAATGGAGACAGACGGTCCGGTCCGTCCAGGTCCGGGACGTCTTCTACGATACTTGACGCAAGAAAACACACATAGGTTCTGGTTCTGCCAGGTTCTGTCAGGTTCCTGAGTAACTACCGGAACCGTTCTGTTGTCATGTTGGGCCGGCCACAGCCCAGAAGGACCCAGCAGCACCTGATACTCCACCACCTCCACCCAGGTGAAGCTGCAGCACCAGGATGAAGTCACTGGGTTCAGTGTGGTTCTGATCCAAACAAAACATCTTCTCAGGACAGTTCTACTGAACATGTGGAGTGTTTCTGTAGCTAGCTGCAGTTAGCATCTCTCTGGTTCCTCTGTAGGATCAGTGAACTGGGTTCTGATCCGTCCAGGTTCTGTTGGTCCAGATAATCTCCACAGATGAACTCCACTCTGTGATGTGTGAAGCTACATTAACTGTGTAGCAGTAAGAAGCTAATGTTAGGCTACAAACAGACGACATCACGGTCACATGACTGAAACGTCTCCACCACTAAGAGTCTTACTGCACAATTACTATCCAGGTTTTCTATAAACTGATCAGTGTCCAAGTTGTAAAGTCAGAGTTAGAACAGTGTGGAACTAAAGTGGCCTGTAAAGACGGACTAGTGAGTAGATGAGTCTCCGTGTTGCTGTGAGGACGTTTAATGTCCCCGACAACCTCTGTAGTCTCATTCAGACACTTGTTAGCAACCGCTAACTGTTGTTAGCACATGAAGAGCTTCAGGATTAAACTGTGGGACATTAATGATGATCTGAGACGCTCGGCTCGATTCTGGAACCTTTTAAGGTCATTTATTAATATTTTACAGAAGAAATAAATCTGTTTAATGAACTGAAGCAAACGTCACTGATGATGATGATGATAATTATAATATAATATAATGTTCCTTCACGGTTTAATGACATATGGGTTAGGGTTAGACATATAATTATTGTCAGAGAACATCTTTACCGGGTTCTGTTTGTTCTGCATATTGTTTTCTGAACAAACAGGAAGTTCTGGAGGAGCTGGTGAACCTGGATCAGTGTGGTGCTGGGTGTGTGATTGGCAGGTTCCAGTTGGCAGCATTCTAAAGCGAGCTCAGGATGGTTCTGCGTCAGTGTTGTTATAATGTTCTCTGAAGGTTCCTCTGAGGTTCTCATGCGCATGACTCTCTGGGGATGTTCTCCTGGAGTCTCTACAGAGCGTTCTCTCATGGTTAACTAAAGGTTCATGTGAGGTTACTTTAATGCCATAGAGAACATCATAGAAGCTACTCTTACATGTCACATCATTGGAGAACATAAACAAAAATGTTCCAGACAGCACATGTGGATAACTGCTGGACCCCAGAGTTTGGTTGCTGGAATGTTCTGAGTTATTTTCTTAAGTCAACGTTCCTTCCAGTTCCTTCATGGTTGCACATTCAAAGGACTGTATCTGAAAGCCACTACAGAACGTTCTTTTTCGGTTCAATGAGTACCAACAGGGCTCTCACTGTTTCTGTTACCCTAACCGTTTTGTAGCTCTTTAGAACATTTAAACAATGTTCCTTGAGGATTTCTTGAAGGTTCTAGTATGCAGTGTTCTGCTGATTTGCTTCAAATCCACAGTGGTTGAAGAAGCAGAGCGGAACATTATGACAACGCTGCAGAAAGGTTCCTGATATCAATTATGTGTTCTAAGTAAGTTCTTGTGAATGTTCCTCACACCAGTATTCTGCTAATGTCCCCCCGAGGTTCCTTTGTTGCACCACCCCTCCTGAAACATGAACGCCTTGAGAGAACCCCCAGATCCACATATTTTTTTTTCAGACTCAGTTCAGTGAGCTGGGACCACATGTCGGGCCTCATGGACCCTGAATAACAGTTATGTAGTTAATGTTGGGGAAGAGTGCGAGAACCTTGCTCTGGACCACATGATGACGTTCTTCTGACCCTACAAGAGTGTTTCCACTTTGTGATTAGGTCTCTTCTGCTGTTCTGTGACGGTTCCCTTAGGGAGAACGCAGAAGAACACATTAGTGTTAATGTAGCTCTTCTGGGAACGCTCTTGAAAATAATCAATATGGAGAGAACGTCTCAGGACGCTGTAGCAGATATTGATCACGCAGACGAAACGCTGGAGAAACGTTTCACACGTGTTCTGCTGACAGTGTTCTTGTGTGTGTCATCGTGAACCAATCTCCTCGGGCCTCGGTTCTGATATAATCCTGAAGGGTTTCTGTGTTGTGTGACAGAAACCCTGAGTGTCGGAGAAGAGACAACGTTGTGTTCTCTTTAGAACGTCAGCTGTTTGAGTATGAAGGGGAGACTTGGTTTGAGACTGAATCGATGTTCTGAATCGATTGCTGGTCGATGATACGACAGCAGTGATGTCACTTCCTGGTTTAGAGGCTCGTTACTGTTCTACGTGTTCCAGCGTTCGTCTGTAATCACTCATCATTTCCACGTTTCACATGGTTATGGATCAGAAATCACACGAGGGTCAAAGTACCACAATCATCCCGACAGAATAGATACTGATACCGAGGCTCAAACTCTGTGATGTTGTTCTGG